>NW_026279742.1:0-4201 GCF_023373465.1 Oncorhynchus keta
GCGGTCCTGAAGAGGCTCTCTTTTCCAGTCTACAGTAAGATTTATCTTTCATTTTTTTCAACTGATAATGCAAAGCCAGATCTTAGTGATTAGAATCACAATGAAAATTGAAGACAGTTGTTGTTGGATTAGTTACTTGAAATAGCAATATATTACATATGACATACTTTACAATATTACTTTGAATGGAAAGTAAAGCGTCATATTACTAGTGACTAGTATAAATGTATCAGATTACATAACACGCTACCTTTGTAACATTATCCCCAACAAGGATATGTCCTTAGAAGTAGAGACGAGGATGTTGAGTTATTGGGAGATTGTGCCTGATCGATCGCCTCTTGCATTAAAAAGAGAAATGTAATTGAAAAATGAATAGTTAGCGATGGAGTTGTCTTCTTGAGATGAATATTGTGATGAATCTGTAACCAATTCGGTTTAAATTGCCAACTAAAAACAAGGCCAGCAATGATGGAAAAGTGCAATGGAATGAATCTATCGTAAGCTATTATATACAGTTAGGAACCCTTCACAGGACCATTCTGTAACAAAGTCAAGTTGAGATGGTCTTGAGCTCTACCGTAAACAAAGAGAGATTTCAGCAGTTTTTCAGAGTGTTCACCATAGTCTGTTAAAACCAAACTCTCAGCATCTGTATTAGAAATGACTTCATTGTTCCACTGCCTTTATCATCCCACTGCAGGGGAGTGGAGGGAAGGATTTAACTGAAGCCTTCCTCTTCCTTCCTCTTCCTCTTCTGTTCTCTGCCTCATTCTTAGGACTGCCTGAGAACCAGGAGCTGAGAGGAAGGTGAGTCTCGGTAAGCTAGCATAGCAAAAGAGGAAGGTGAGTCTCGGTAAGCTAGCATAGCAAAAGAGGAAGGTGAGTCTCGGTAAGCTAGCATAGCAAAAGAGGAAGGTGAGTCTCGGTAAGCTAGCATAGCAAAAGAGTCTGGATGAGCTAGCGTAGCAACAGTGGAGGTGAGGTGAGTCTGGGATGAATGAGTCGAGTTAAGACTGGGAGGAAGGTGAGCATAGCAAAAGAGGAAGGTGAGTCTCGGTAAGCTAGCATAGCAAAAGAGGAAGGTGAGTCTCGGTAAGCTAGCATAGCAAAAGAGGAAGGTGAGTCTTGATGAGTTAATAGGCTGCAGGTGCTGAATAAAAACAAGACATAGTCCGATCCTGTGAATAAAAGCAGACAGTGGAATAAGAGCCTTTGGATACGCACATACACAAACAGTCACCGAAAAGCGATCTGAAAGCTTTATTTTTAACCATGACTCACCTTACAGCAGTGGAAGGTGAGTTTGATGAGCTGCTGCAGGTGCTGAATAAACAAGACATAATCCTGTGAATAAAAGCAGACAGGATACGCGCACATACACAAACAGTCACCGAAAAGCAAAGCTTTATTTTTAACCATGACTCACCTTTGTCAGCAGCAATTTGGAGGTATCCTGTCTACAGTGTGCTGCTCAAAGCTTCCTTCTCCAGTCAAATTCTAATATTGCTGTAAAGCTAGGTAGCGAGACCCCAGAGAGCTGGGTTGTTATTATTAAACCCAGGAAGAGCATTAGAAATTGAAATAAATATGCCTTTCTTGGCACAGACCATTTGCTGAAACTATTCTAGGAACTGGAGTCATTTGTAATGCTGAGATTCCAACATCACTGCCATCCTGAGTTGACTCCTTGCTTAAATCATAGTCCAGAGTCCAGAGTAATATTTTGTATATTTCACCAAATATCTCACAACAAGCAAATCTCATTGCAGACTAATTAGCTAGAGGAGCCATGTTTTTCCCCCTCACTGGACAGCTGGTAAGTACGTTTCAAGTTTGGAAATCTAACCCACCAGAGCCCAACAGCAAGAACATTCAGGAGGAAATATACAAAACAGATACAAACAATAACCAGCAATGAAGTGGTGGTATACGAACATATCAGTGTCTCATGAATCTGAATCATGGTAGATGAGCCATCTTAAATGGGGAATTCTAGGTGAATGTCAAGGTAGTCAAGGGGAATGTTAGTAGTCAAGGGGGAGATAGTGGCTGTAGTAGTTAGTATATTCTGTTCCCATATGGTTTTCTCAGCCAGCTTCACAATACACAGTGATAGGAATAAAGAAAACGCAGATATTGTGAAGCGAGATCGACTGAAGCATGTGGGACAGAATATGCCGGCTGCAGGCCTTCTATCTATCTACTCTGACACATCCAAGACATACACTATACTGTACTTATTCCATTTTAAAATGATGAATATCTAACAAATCACAAAAACATACAAACAAATAATAAAACAGTATACAGCCAATCTTGAGCTAATAAACGGCGAGATGAACTCCGGTTGTTCAGACTTGTACAAGTTAGGAACAAGAACATTATTGTGTCAAATGTTCCAACTAAGACGGCACCACACAACTCTTCCACATACAGTAATCCTCCTACTGTACTTCATCATTGAACAGACATGGGTGCACGCAAAGTACTTAACAATCCGCCTCAGTGTTTTTCGCCCCTACTGTAGCTGGGCTGGAAGACAAGCCATGGCTTGAGAGGGTTCAGCCTCAGAGTCCAGGGTTCAGTCCCTCCTGTCTTAACCAGCTCCACCACAGAGGGTTCAGTCGAGTCCTCCTGTCTTAACCAGCTCCACCACAGAGGTTCAGTCAGAGGGTCCACTACCCTCCTGTCTTAACCAGTTCCACCACAGAGGGTCTCAAATCGAGTCCACACCCTCCTGTCTTAACCAACCAGTTCCACTCCTCCCACAGAGGGTTCAGTCGAGTCCACTACCCTCCTGTCTTAACCAGTTCCACCACAGAGGGTCAGTCGAGTCCACCACCTCATGTCTTAACCAGCTCCACCACAGAGGGTTCAGTCAAGTCCACCCCTCCTGTCTTAACAGGCAGTCTCCACCACAGAGGGTTCAGTCGAGTCCACTACCCTCCTGTCTTAACCAGCTCCACCACACAGGGTCTCAGTCGAGTCCACTACCTCCTGTCTTAACCAACTCCACCACAGAGGGTCCAGTCAAATCCACTACCCTCCTGTCTTAACAGGCAGCCCACCACAGAGGGTTCAGTCAAGTCCACTACCCTCCTGTCTTAACCAGCCCTAACCACCACAGAGAAACCATTCATCTCTCAGTCCTCAGAAGTTTCTGTCAGCGCAACATACTTCCATATGCTGCCCCAGATCACAGAGCGCCCTAACATCACAGGGGTCAGAGGTCACAGCTGAAATGCTATCCCGCACTGCTTTCCTGCACCCCTCCCCTCACCACCTCCCTTCTCATGGTATGATCCACCCCCACTAACCGTCCAAACCCCCACATGGAACAACATGACAGTATACAGAGAGAGGGGGAGAGAGGCACATCCTGTAGGCCTGCTTGATGTGGACTTCCTCTTTTCCACTCTCAAACTGTACTGAAGCAGCAGTATCCATGGGACTATTATAGCACCGGGGAAATTTGAAGCAACTGGAACTCTTGTTCACAGACCTCGTACTTCCGTCCCACGCCACTGTACTGTACCGTTTCCTCTTCACAGTGACTGAATATAACCCAGGGTTTATTAGACGTACTACTGGGGCATGACTCCGGGATGACCTCATTCACATTGGAAATGGAGGCCAGTAGACGAGGGAGAGGTTGGACCTGGGCAAGAGGATCACAACACATTAGTTTAAAGCTACATCAACAGTGTTAATTGCCACAACAACCATGATGAAAAATACTCAACAACCTACTTTTCCCGACTAAAAACTACACGATAACGAGACGAAATGCCCTGGAAAAAACACAATAACTATTACAAATTAATTTTAGTAGATGAAAATGTAACAAGACAGAATTCCACATGAAACTAATGGACATTTAATTTGATATGAAATGTGCACATGATGGAAGTTACAGGAAGCCTAATGTCATGCCCCTGACCTTAGAGATCCTATGTTCTCTATGTTTGGTTAGGTCAGGGTGTGACCGGGTGGGAAATTCTATGTTCTCTATTTCTTGTTTTTGGCCGCGTGGTTCCCTAATCAGAGGCAGCTGTCTATCGATGTTCTGATTGGGGATCACATATAAGCTTGTCATTTTCCTTTTGGGTTTTGTGGGATCTTGTTTTCTGTTTAGTGTCTATCAATCTCCAACTTTAAATCTCAAACTTTCTACCGAACCTGTCTGTGTGTGCTCAGG
>NW_026279743.1:0-6868 GCF_023373465.1 Oncorhynchus keta
GACCAGGTAGTTCTGTAACAGAGAGTCTCTATGAGCGACCAGGTAGTTCTGTAACAGAGAGTCTCTATGAGCGTGCAGGTAGTTCTGTAACAGAGAGGTCTCTATGAGCGACCCAGGTAGTTCTGTAACAGAGAGGTCTCTATGAGCGACCAGGTAGTTCTGTAACAGAGAGAGAGGTCTCTATGAGCGACCAGGTAGTTCTGTAACAGAAGGTCTCTATGAGCGACCCGGTGGTTCGGTGTAACAGAGAGGTCTCTATGAGCGACCAGGCTTGGTTCTGTAACAGAGAGGAGAGTCTCTATGAACGACCAGGTAGTTCTGTAACAGAGCAGAGAGGTCTCTATGACGACGACGCAGGTAGTTCTGTAACAGAGAGGTCTCTATGAACGACCAGGTAGTTCTGTAACAGAGAGGTCTCTATGAGCGACCAGGTAGTTCTGTAACAGAGAGGTCTCTATGAACGACCAGGTAGTTCTGTAACAGAGAGAGAGGTCTCTATGAACGACCAGGTAGTTCCGTAACAGAGAGGTCCCTATGAGCGACCAGGTGGTTCTGTAACAGAGGTCTCTATGAGCGACCAGGTAGTTCTGTAACAGAGAGGAGGGTCTCTATGAACGACCAGGTAGTTCTGTAACAGAGAGGAGAGGTCTCTATGAGCGACCAGGTAGTTCTGTAACAGAGAGGTCTCTATGAACGACCAGGTAGTTCTGTAACGAGAGGTCTCTGATGAACGACCAGGTAGTTCTGTAACAGAGAGTCTCTATGAGCGACCAGGTAGTTCTGTAACAGAGAGGAGGTCTTATGAGCGACCAGGTGTTCTGTAACAGAGGAGAGGTCTCATGAACGACCAGGTAGTTCTGTAACAGAGAGGTCTCTATGAGCGACCAGGTAGTTCTGTAACAGAGAGGAGAGGTCTCTATGAGCGACCAGGTAGTTCTGTAACAGAGAGGTCTCTATGAACGACCAGGTAGTTCTGTAACAGAGAGGAGAGGTCTCTATGAGCGACCAGGTAGTTCTGTAACAGAGAGAGGTCTCTATGAACGACCAGGTAGTTCTGTAACAGAGAGGAGAGGTCTCTATGAGCGACCAGGTAGTTCTGTAACAGAGAGGAGAGGTCTCTATGAGCGACCAGGTAGTTCTGTAACAGAGAGAGGTCTCTATGAACGACCAGGTAGTTCTGTAACAGAGGGGTCTCTATGAACGACCAGGTAGTTCTGTAACAGAGAGGTCTCTATGAGCGACCAGGTAGTTCTGTAACAGAGAGGAGAGGTCTCTATGAACGACCAGGTAGTTCTGTAACAGGAGGAGAGGTCTCTGATGAACGACCAGGCTATTCTGTAACAGAGAGGTCTCTATGAACGACCAGGTAGTTCTGTAACAGAGGAGAGGTCTCTATGAACGACCAGGTAGTTCTGTAACAGAGAGGAGAGGTCTCTATGAACGACCAGGTAGTTCTATAACAGAGTGGTCTCTATGAGCGACCAGGTAGTTCTGTAACAGAGAGGAGAGGTCTCTATGAGCGACCAGGTAGTTCTGTAACAGAGAGGTCTCTATGAGCGACCAGGTAGTTCTGTAACAGAGAGGAGAGGTCTCTATGAGCGACCAGGTAGTTCTGTAACAGAGAGGTCTCTATGAACGACCAGGTAGTTCTGTAACAGAGGAGAGGTCTCTATGAGCGACCAGGTAGTTCTGTAACAGAGTGGTCTCTATGAGCGACCAGGTAGTTCTGTAACAGAGAGGTCTCTATGAACGACCAGGTAGTTCTGTAACAGAGGTGGTCTCTATGAGCGACCAGGTAGTTCTATAACAGATGGTCTCTATGAACGACCAGGTAGTTCTGTAACAGAGAGGTCTCTATGAGCGACCAGGTAGTTCTGTAACAGAGAGGAGAGGTCTCTATGAGCGACCAGGTAGTTCTGTAACAGAGGAGGTCTCTATGAGCGACCAGGTAGTTCTGTAACAGAGAGGAGAGGTCTCTATGAACGACCAGGTAGTTCTGTAACAGAGAGGTCTCTATGAGCGACCAGGTAGTTCTGTAACAGAGAGGTCTCTATGAACGACCAGGTTCTGTAACAGAGAGGAGAGGGTCTCTATGAACGACCAGGTAGTTCTGTAACAGAGAGGAGAGGTCTCCTATGAACGACCACAGGTAGTTCTATAACAGAAGGAGAGGGCCCTATGAACGACCAGGTAGTTCTGTAACAGAGAGGTCTATGAACGACCAGGTAGTTCTGTAACAGAGAGGTCTCTATGAACCACCAGGTAGTTCTGTGTAACAGAGAGGTCTCTAAGAAATGACCAGGTAGTTCTGTAAAGAGGAGAGGTCTCTATGAACGACAGGTAGTAACAGAGAGGTCTCTATGAACGACCAGGTAGTTCTGTAACAGAGAGGAGAGGTCTCTATGAACGACCAGGTAGTTCTGTAACAGAGAGGTCTCTATGAATGACCAGGTAGTTTCATAACAGAGAGGAGAGGTCTCTATGAACGACCAGGTAGTTCTGTAACAGAGAGGGTCTCTATGAGCGACCAGGTAGTTCTGTAACAGAGAGGAGAGGTCTCTATGAACGACCAGGTAGTTCTGTAACAGAGAGGTCTCTATGAACGACCAGGTAGTTCTGTAACAGAGAGGAGAGGTCTCTATGAGCGACCAGGTAGTTCTGTAACAGAGTGGTCTCTATGAACGACCAGGTAGTTCTGTAACAGAGAGGTCTCTATGAACGACCAGGTAGTTCTGTAACGAGAGGAGGTCTCTATGAACGACCAGGTAGTTCTGTAACAGAGAGGAGAGGTCTCTATGAACGACCAGGTAGTTCTGTAACAGAGAGGTCTCTATGAACGACCAGGTAGTTCTGTAACAGAGAGAGAGGTCTCTATGAACGACCAGGTAGTTCTGTAACAGAGAGGAGTGGTCTCTATGAACGACCAGGTAGTTCTGTAACAGAGAGGTCTCTATGAGCGACCAGGTAGTTCTGTAACGAGAGGAGAGGTCTCTATGAACGACCAGGTAGTTCTGTAACAGAGGTCTCTATGAACGACCAGGTAGTTCTGTAACAGAGAGGAGGGTCTCTATGAACGACCAGGTAGTTCTGTAACAGAGAGGTCTCTATGAACGACCAGGTAGTTCTGTAACAGAGGGAGAGGTCTCTATGAACGACCAGGTAGTTCTGTAACAGAGAGGTCTCTATGAACGACCAGGTAGTTCTGTAACAGAGAGGTCTCTATGAACGACCAGGTAGTTCTGTAACAGAGAGGAAGGTCTCTATGAACGACCAGGTAGTTCTGTAACAGGAGGGAGGTCTCTATGAACGACCAGGTAGTTCTGTAACAGAGAGGTCTCTATGAGCGACCAGGTAGTTCTGTAACAGAGAGGAGAGGTCTCTATGAACGACCAGGTAGTTCTGTAACAGAGGTCTCTATGAACGACCAGGTAGTTCTGTAACAGAGAGGTCTCTATGAGCGACCAGGTAGTTCTGTAACAGAGAGGAGAGGTCTCTATGAGCGACCAGGTAGTTCTGTAACAGAGTAGGTCTCTATGAGCGACCAGGTAGTTCTGTAACAGAGTGGTCTCTATGAGCGACCAGGTAGTTCTGTAACAGAGAGGTCTCTATGAGCGACCAGGTAGTTCTGTAACAGAGAGGAGGTCTCTATGAGCGACCAGGTAGTTCTGTAACAGAGAGGTCTCTATGAGCGACCAGGTAGTTCTGTAACAGAGAGGTCTCTATGAGCGACCAGGTAGTTCTGTAACAGAGAGGAGAGGTCTCTATGAGCGACCAGGTAGTTCTGTAACAGAGTGGTCTCTATGAGCGACCAGGTAGTTCTGTAACAGAGAGGTCTCTATGAGCGACCAGGTAGTTCTGTAACAGAGAGGAGAGGTCTCTATGAGCGACCAGGTAGTTCTGTAACAGAGAGGTCTCTATGAGCGACCAGGTAGTTCTGTAACAGAGAGAGGTCTCTATGAACGACCAGGTAGTTCTGTAACAGAGAGGTCTCTATGAGCGACCAGGTAGTTCTGTAACAGAGAGGTCTCTATGAACAACCAGGTAGTTCTGTAACAGAGAGGTCTCTATGAGCGACCAGGTAGTTCTGTAACAGAGAGGTCTCTATGAGCGACCAGGTAGTTCTGTAACAGAGAGGTCTCTATGAACGACCAGGTAGTTCTGTAACAGAGAGGTCTCTATGAACGACCAGGTAGTTCTGTAACAGAGAGGAGAGGTCTCTATGAACGACCAGGTAGTTCTGTAACAGAGAGGTCTCTATGAGCGACCAGGTAGTTCTGTAACAGAGTGGTCTCTATGAGCGACCAGGTAGTTCTGTAACAGAGAGGTCTCTATGAGCGACCAGGTAGTTCTGTAACAGAGAGGAGAGGTCTCTATGAGCGACCAGGTAGTTCTGTAACAGAGAGGAGAGGTCTCTATGAACGACCAGGTAGTTCTGTAACAGAGAGGTCTCTATGAGCGACCAGGTAGTTCTGTAACAGAGAGGTCTCTATGAGCGACCAGGTAGTTCTGTAACAGAGAGGTCTCTATGAGCGACCAGGTAGTTCTGTAACAGAGGAGAGGTCTCTATGAGCGACCAGGTAGTTCTATAACAGAGAGGTCTCTATGAGCGACCAGGTAGTTCTGTAACAGAGAGAGAGGTCTCTATGAACGACCAGGTAGTTCTGTAACACAGAGAGGTCTCTATGAACGACCAGGTAGTTCTGTAACAGAGAGAGAGGTCTCTATGAGCGACCAGGTAGTTCTGTAACAGAGAGGTCTCTATGAGCGACCAGGTAGTTCTGTAACAGAGAGGTCTCTATGAGCGACCAGGTAGTTCTGTAACAGAGTGGTCTCTATGAGCGACCAGGTAGTTCTGTAACAGAGAGGAGAGGTCTCTATGAACGACCAGGTAGTTCTATAACAGAGAGGTCTCTATGAGCGACCAGGTAGTTCTGTAACAGAGAGGTCTCTATGAACGACCAGGTAGTTCTGTAACAGAGAGGAGAGGTCTCTATGAACGACCAGGTAGTTCTGTAACAGAAGAGAGTCTCTATGAGCGACCAGGTAGTTCTGTAACAGAGTGGTCTCTATGAGCGACCAGGTAGTTCTGTAACAGAGAGAGAGGTCTCTATGAGCGACCAGGTAGTTCTATAACAGAGAGGTCTCTATGAGCGACCAGGTAGTTCTGTAACAGAGAGGAGAGGTCTCTATGAACGACCAGGTAGTTCTGTAACAGAGAGGTCTCTATGAGCGACCAGGTAGTTCTGTAACAGAGAGGTCTCTATGAACGACCAGGTAGTTCTGTAACAGAGTGGTCTCTATGAACGACCAGGTAGTTCTGTAACAGAAGAGAGGTCTCTATGAACGACCAGGTAGTTCTGTAACAGAGAGGTCTCTATGAGCGACCAGGTAGTTCTGTAACAGAGTGGGTCTCTATGAGCGACCAGGTAGTTCTGTAACAGAGAGGTCTCTATGAGCGACCAGGTAGTTCTGTAACAGAGGAGGTCTCTATGAACGACCAGGTAGTTCTGTAACAGAGAGGTCTCTATGAGCGACCAGGTAGTTCTGTAACAGAGAGGTCTCTATGAGCGACCAGGTAGTTCTGTAACAGAGTGGTCTCTATGAGCGACCAGGTAGTTCTGTAACAGAGAGGTCTCTATGAACGACCAGGTAGTTCTGTAACAGAGAGGTCTCTATGAGCGACCAGGTAGTTCTGTAACAGAGTAGGTCTCTATGAGCGACCAGGTAGTTCTGTAACAGAGAGTCTCTATGAGCGACCAGGTAGTTCTGTAACAGAGAGGTCTCTATGAGCGACCAGGTAGTTCTGTAACAGAGGTCTCTATGAGCGACCAGGTAGTTCTGTAACAGAGGGGTCTCTATGAGCGACCAGGTAGTTCTGTAACAGAAGAGGTCTCTATGAGCGACCAGGTAGTTCTGTAACAGAGAGGTCTCTATGAGCGACCAGGTAGTTCTGTAACAGAGAGGTCTCTATGAGCGACCAGGTAGTTCTGTAACAGAGTGGTCTCTATGAGCGACCAGGTAGTTCTGTAACAGAGAGGTCTCTATGAGCGACCAGGTAGTTCTGTAACAGAGAGGTCTCTATGAGCGACCAGGTAGTTCTGTAACAGAGAGGTCTCTATGAGCGACCAGGTAGTTCTGTAACAGAGAGGTCTCTATGAGCGACCAGGTAGTTCTGTAACAGAGAGGTCTCTATGAGCGACCAGGTAGTTCTGTAACAGAGAGGAGAGTCTCTATGAGCGACCAGGTAGTTCTGTAACAGAGAGGTCTCTATGAGCGACCAGGTAGTTCTGTAACAGAGAGGTCTCTATGAGCGACCAGGTAGTTCTGTAACAGAGGGAGGTCTCTATGAGCGACCAGGTAGTTCTGTAACAGAGAAGGTCTCTATGAGCGACCAGGTAGTTCTGTAACAGAGAGGTCTCTATGAGCGACCAGGTAGTTCTGTAACAGAGAGGTCTCTATGAGCGACCAGGTAGTTCTGTAACAGAGAGGAGAGTCTCTATGAGCGACCAGGTAGTTCTGTAACAGAGTGGTCTCTATGAGCGACCAGGTAGTTCTGTAACAGAGAGGTCTCTATGAGCGACCAGGTAGTTCTGTAACAGAAGAGAGAGAGTCTCTATGAGCGACCAGGTAGTTCTGTAACAGAGAGGTCTCTATGAGCGACCAGGTAGTTCTGTAACAGAGGAGTCTCTATGAACGACCAGGTAGTTCTGCAACAGAGAGGCGGTCTCTATGAGCGACCAGGTAGTTCTGTAACAGAGAGGTCTCTATGAGCGACCAGGTAGTTCTGTAACGAGAGGAGGTCTCTATGAGCGACCAGGTAGTTCTGTAACAGAGAGGTCTCTATGAGCCAGGTAGTTCTGTAACAGAG
>NW_026279744.1:0-4404 GCF_023373465.1 Oncorhynchus keta
TCTGTCTGTCTGTCTGCCCGCCTGCCCACCTGTCTGCCTGTCTGTCTGTCTGCCTGCCTGTCTGTCTGCCTGTCTGTCTGTCTGTCTGTCTGTCTGTCTGTCTGGCCTGTCTGTCTGTCTGTCTGCCTGTTCGTTGTCTGCCCGCTCTGCCTGCCTGCCTGTCTGTCTGTCTGTCTGTCTGTCTGTCTGTCTGTCTGTCCGCCTGCCCACCTGTCTGCCTCTGTCTGTCTGTCTGTCTGTCTGTCTGTCTGTCTGTCTGTCTGTCTGTCTGTCTGTCTGTCTATCTGTCTGTCTGTCTGTCTGTCTGTCTGTCTGTCTGTCTGTCTGTCTGTCTGTCTGTCTGTCTGTCTGTCTGTCTGCCCGTCTGTCTGTCTGTCTGTCTGTCTGTCTGTCTGTCTGTCTGTCTGTCTGTCCGTCCATCCGCCTGCCTGTCTGCCTGTCTGTCTGCCTGTCTGTCTGCCCGCCTGCCTGCCTGTGTCTGTCTGTCTGCCTGTCTGTCTCTCTGTCTGTCCGTCCGTCCGCCTGCCCGCCTGTCTGTCTGTCTGTCTGTCTGTCTGTCTGTCTGTCTGTCTGTCTGTCTGTCTGTCTGCCTGTCTGTCTCTCTCTCTGTCCGTCCGCCTGCCTGCCCGCCTGTCTGTCTGTCTGTCTGTGATGGAACCAGGACAGCTGTCCAGCTCTAAGTATTGTCATTTATGCACTGTTTGAAGGATGTTTACACCGAGGATGTTTAAACCCAGGATGTTTAAACCCAGGATGTTTAAACCCAGGATGTTTAAAACCCAGGATGTTTAAACCCAGGATGTTAAACCCAGCCTTCAATGCAATCCGCGTTATAAGCACTATAAGACTCATTGAAGATTAAAGCACATGCACAGGGTTTTTTACCATGAGTGGGATCTCTGCGAATGTAAGGGAAAATGCCTTTAAAAAAGATACACTGTCATCTAGTGACCTATAGCGTGGCCCAGATTGGAATCTTGAGCCAAAGACGATTGGCCGATAGAGGATGTTGAATGTACTCTATGTGTCTGCAGTGTGGTCTTTTATAAATGTATCTGCAGTGTGGTCTTTTATAAATGTGTCTGCAGTGTGGTCTTTTATAAATGTGTCTGCAGTGTGGTCTTTATAAATGTGTCTGCAGTGTGGTCTTGTATAAAGTGTCTGCAGTGTGGTATTTTATAAATGTGTCTGCAGTGTGGTCTTTTATAAATGTGTCTGCAGTGTGGTCTTTTATAAATGTGGTCTTTTATAAATGTGTCTGCAGTGTGGTCTTTTATAATGTGTCTGCAGTGTGGTCTTTTATAAATGTGTCTGTGTAGTCTTGAGAAATGTGTCTGCAGTGTGGTCTTTTATAAATGTGTCTGCAGTGTGGCCAGTGCACATAAATGCGTCTGCAGTGTGGTCTTTTATAAATGTGTCTGCAGTGGCCAGTGGTCTTTTATAAATGTGTCTGCAGTGTGGTCTTTTATAAATGTGTCTGCAGTGTGGTCTTTTATAAATGTGTCTGCAGTGTGGTCTTTTATATTTGTGTCTGCAGTGTAGTCTTTTATAAATGTGTCTGCAGTGTGGTCTTTTATATTTGTGTCTGCAGTGTGGTCTTTTATTAATGTGTCTGCAGTGTGGTCTTTTATAAATGTGTCTGCAGTGTGGTCTTTTATAAATGTGTCTGCAGTGTGGTCTTTTATAAATGTGTCTGCAGTGTGGTCTTTATTAAATGTGTCTGCAGTGTGGTCTTTATTAAATGTGTCTGCAGTGTGGTCTTTATTAAATGTATCTGCAGTGTGGTCTTTATTAAATGTGTCTGCAGTGTGGTCTTTTATAAATGTGTCTGCAGTGTGGTCTTTTATAAATGTATCTGCAGTGTGGTCTTTTATAAATGTGTCTGCAGTGTGGTCTTTTATAAATGTGTCTGCAGTGTGGTCTTTATTAAATGTGTCTGCAGTGTGGTCTTTTATAAATGTGTCTGCAGTGTGGTCTTTATTAAATGTGTCTGCAGTGTGGTCTTTTATAAATGTGTCTGCAGTGTGGTCTTTATTAAATGTGTCTATTATAAAAGGGGTGTCTGCAGTGGTCTTTTATTAATGTATCTGTACCCCTAGTGTGGTCTTTTATAAATGTGTCTGCAGTGTAGTCTTTATTAAAGGTGTCTGCAGTGTGAGGCAGTGTGGTCTTTTATAAATGTGTCTGCAGTGTGGTCTTTTATAAATGTGTCTGCAGTGTGGTCTTTTATAAAGGTGTCTGCAGTGTGGTCTTTTATAAATGCGTCTGCAGTGTGGTCTTTATAAATGTGTCTGCAGTGTGGTCTTTTATAAAGGTGTCTGCAGTGTGGTCTTTTATAAATGTATCTGCAGTGTGGTCTTTTATAAATGTGTCTGCAGTGTGGTCTTTTATAAATGTGTCTGCAGTGTGGTCTTTTATAAATGTATCTGCAGTGTGGTCTTTATAAATGTGTCTGCAGTGTGGTCTTTATTAAAGGTGTCTGCAGTGTGGTCTTTTATAAATGTCTGCAGTGTGGTCTTTTATAAATGTGTCTGCAGTGTGGTCTTTACTAAAGTGGTCTTTTATAAATGTGTCTGCAGTGTGGTCTTTATTAAAGGTGTCTGCAGTGTGGTCTTTTATAAAATGTATCTGCAGTGTGTGTCTGCAGTGTGGTTTTTATAAATGTGTCTGCAGTGTGGTCTTTTTGCGTCTGCAGTATTTTATAAATGTGTCTGCAGTGTGGTCTTTTATAAATGTGTCTGCAGTGTGGTCTTTTTAAATGTGTCTGCAGTGTGGTCTTTTATAAATGTGTCTGCAGTGTGGTCTTTATAAATGTGTCTGCAGTGTGGTCTTTTATATTTGTGTCTGCAGTGTGATCTTTTATAAATGTGTCTGCAGTGTGGTCTTTTATAAATGTGTCTGCAGTGTGGTCTTTTATAAATGTGTCTGCAGTGTGGTCTTTTATATTTGTGTCTGCAGTGTGGTCTTTTATAAATGCGTCTGCAGTGTGGTCTTTTATAAATGTGTCTGCAGTGTTAGTTTTTTTAAAAGTAATGTTTGGGAAGGGCTGTTTGTGATTCCAGTGCATCACATTTCACTCCTGATGAAAGCAGCGTTGTGTTGTCACACTCACCAGCGGAGAGGAACCACCAAACATACTATGATACAGTCGGGTTCTCACCAACCAGCTGCATCAACATAGGCCCACACCCCACACACACACAAAGCTACAACTTCCATTTAAACCTTAAATACGGAATTGAATCTGCCTGTCCCCCAAAAACAGTCGATTATTCCTTGTCCCAGTTTCAAGGGATCCCGAAAGAAGAAGGCTCATCAAAAATAGAAACAGCTAAGGGACGATAATGATTTACACTCCTGCAGGCTTCTTCAGAGCCGATGCTCCCGGACTCTTCTCCCAACCTAAAACGTTCTGGATTTAGGGCAAAGAGCTTCCACAGTAAAACTAAATATAATATTTCCTAGATTTAAATCATATTCCAACACCTTACTAATGTAATAGTATAGTAAGCTGGATTCCTTTATTTCCAGAAACACAGATCCTTATTCAATGAACTAAACAGATGCAAAAAGAAATCCTCAATCAATTCACCTAATTAAGAACAATTAACATAATTAAGAACCAATTAACATAATTAAGAACCAATTAACATAATTAAGAACCAATTAACATAATTAAGAACCAATTAACATAATTAAGAACCAATTAACATAATTAAGAGCCTCAAGTAAAACAACATGCACTGATGACAAAGAATCCAGAACAACAACAAAACTGAGTTTATTTCAGAAGAGGCAGAGTCCCGGTTTAATCACAAACCATACACAAAAGCATGATACATGTGTAGAGTTCTCCCCAAAGAATGTAAGATGGACGCTGCACCACCTTGTGGACTGGCTGCAGCATTATGTCAAAATAATATATACAGTACCAGTCAAAAGTTTGGCCACACCTACTTATTTAAGGGCTTTTCTTTATTTTTGTTGCTATTTTCTACATAGTACCATAATAGTGAAGACACTATGAAATAACACATATGGAATCATGTAGTAACCAAAAAAGTGTTAAACAAACCAAAAATATTTAATATCCTTCAAAGTAGCCATCCAATTTCTTGATGACAGCTTTGCACACTCTTGGCATTCTCTCAACCAGCTTCACCTGGAGTGCTTTTCCAACAGTCTTAAAGGAGTTCCCATATATGCTGAGCACTTCTTGGAAGCCTTTCCTCATCTCAAACTGTCTCAATTGGGTTGAGGTCGGGTGATCGTGGAGGCCAGGTCATCTGATGCAGAACTCCATCACTCTCCTTTGTGGTCAAATAGCACTTACACAGCCTGGGGGTGTGTTGGGTCATTGTCCTGATGAAAAGCAAATTATAGTCCCACTAAGCGCAAACCAGA
>NW_026279745.1:0-2499 GCF_023373465.1 Oncorhynchus keta
ATACAGGCCTTTCTAATCGACCTGGCCGGGGTATCCTGGAAGGATATTGATCTCATCCCGTCAGTAGAGGATGCCTGGTTGTTATTTTTTTTAAATGCCTTCCTACCCATCTTAAATAAGCATGCCCCATTCAAGAAATTTAGAACCAGGAACAGATATCTCCCCAGACCTGACTTCCCTTAACCAACACAAAAACATCCTATGGCATTCTGCATTAGCATCAAACAGCCTCTGTGATATGCAGCTGTTCAGGGAAGCTAGAAACCAGTATACACAGGCAGTTAGAAAAGCCAAGGCTAGCTTTTTCAAGCATAAATTTGCTTCCTGCAACACTAACTCAAAAATGTTCTGGGACACTGTAAAGTCCATGGAGAATAAGAACACCTCTTCCCAGCTGCCCACTGCACTGAAGATAGGAAATACTGTCACCACTGATAAATCCACTATAATTGAGAATTTCAATAAGCATTTTTCTACGGCTGGCCATGCTTTCCACCTGGCTACTCCTACCCCGGTCAACAGCACTGCACCCCCCACAGCATTTCGCCCAAGCTTCCCCATTTCTCCTTCTCCCAAATCCAGTCAGCTGATGTTCTAAAAGAGCTGCATAATCTGGACCCCTACAAATCAGCCGGGCTAGACAATCTGGACCCCTTCTTTCTAAAATGATCTGACGAAATTGTTGCCACCCCTATTACTAGCCTGTTCAACCTCTCTTTCGTGTCGTCTGAGATTCCCAAAGATTGAAAGCAGCTGCGGTCATCCCCCTCTTCAAAGGGGGGGACACTCTTGACCCAAACTGCTACAGACCTATATCTATCCTACCCTGCCTTTCTAAGGTCTTCAAAAGCCAAGTCAACAAACAGATTAGCGACCATTTCGAATCTCACCATACCTTCTCTGCTATGCAATCTGGTTTCAGAGTTGGTCATGGGTGTACCTCAGCCACGCTCAAGGTCCTAAACGATATCTTAACCGCCATCGATAAGAAACATTACTGTGCAGCCGTATTCATTGATCTGGCCAAGGCTTTCGACTCTGTCAATCACCACAACTACTTCTCTGATAGAGTTCAGTGTGTCAAATCGGAGGGTCTGCTGTCCGGACCTCTGGCAGTCTCTATGGGGGTGCCACAGGGTTCAATTCTTGGACCGACTCTCTTCTCTGTATACATCAATGATGTCGCTCTTGCTGCTGGTGAGTCTCTGATCCACCTATACACAGACGACACCATTCTGTATACTTCTGGCCCTTCTTTGGACACTGTGTTAACAACCCTCCAGGCAAGCTTCAATACCATACAACTCTCCTTCCGTGGCCTCCAATTGCTCTTAAATACAAGTAAAACTAAATCCATGCTCTTCAACCGATCGCTGCCTGCACCTGCCAGCCTGTCCAACATCACTACTCTGGACGGTTCTGACTTAGAATACGTGGACAACTACAAATACCTAGGTGTCTGGTTGGACTGTAAACTCTCCCTCCAAACCTACATCAAACATCTCTAATCCAAGGTTAAATCTAGAATTGGCTTCCTATTTCGCAACAAAGCATTCTTCACTCATGCTGCCAAACATACCCTTGTAAAACTGACCATCCTACCATCCTCGACTTCGGCGATGTCATTTACAAAATAGCCTCCAATACCCTACTCAACAAATTGGATACAGTCTATCACAGTGCAATCCGTTTTGTCACCAAAGCCCCGTATACTACCCACCATTGCGACCTGTACCCTCTCGTTGGCTGGCCCTCGCTTCATACTCGTCGCCAAACCCACTGGCTCCATGTCATCTACAAGACCCTGCTTGGTAAAGTCCCCCCTTATCTGAGCTCGCTGGTCACTTTAGCATCACCCACCTGTAGCACGCACTCCAGCAGATATATCTCTAGGGTCACCCCCAAAACCAATTCTTTCTTTGGCCGCCACTCCTTCCAGTTCTCTGCTGCCAATGACTGGAACGAACTACAAAAATCTCTGAAACTGGAAACATTTATCTCCCTCACTAGCTTTAAGCACCAACTGTCAGAGCAGCTCACAGATTACTGCACCTGTACATAGCCCACCTATAATTTAGCCCAAACAACTACCTCTTTCCCTACTGTATTCATGTTATTTATTTATTTTGCTCCTTTGCACCCCATTATTTTATTTCTACTTTTCACATTCTTCCACTGCAAATCTACCATTCCAGTGTTTTACTTGCTATATTGTATTTACTTTGCCACCATGGCCTTTTTTTTGCCTTTACCTCCCTTATCTCACCTCATTTGCTCACATCGTATATAGTCTTGTTTATACTGTATTATTGACTGTATGTTTGTTTTACTCCATATGTAACTCTGTGTTGTTGTATGTGTAGAACTGCTTTGCTTTAGCTTGGCCAGGTCACAATTGTAAATGAGAACTTGTTCTCAACTTGCCTACCTGGTTAAATAAAGGTGAAATCAAAAATAAATAAAATAAAGACAGGTGTGTGCCGTTCCAAACCATGTACA
>NW_026279746.1:0-6129 GCF_023373465.1 Oncorhynchus keta
GATGTTAAATGCGAGTGTAGCGAAATGCTTGTGCTTCTAGTTCCGACAATGCAGTGATAACCAACAAGTAATCTAACTACCAATTCCAAAACTACTGTCTTATACACAGTGTAAGGGGATAAGGAATATGTACATAAGGATATATGAATGAGTGATGGTACAGAGCAGCATACAGTAGATGGTATCGAGTACAGTATATACATATGAGATGAGTGTGTAGACAAAGTAAACAAAGTGGCATAGTTAAAGTGGCTAGTGATACATGTGTTACATAAGGATGCAGTCGATGATGTAGAGTACAGTATATACATATGCATATGAGATGAATAATGTAGGGTAAGTAACATTATATAAGGTAGCATTGTTTAAAGTGGCTAGTGATATATTTACATAATTCCCATCAATTCCCATTATTAAAATGGCTGGAGTTGGGTCAGTGTCAATGACAGTGTGTTGGCAGCAGCCACTCACACTGTTAGTGGTGGCTGTTTAACAGTCTGATGGCCTTGAGATAGAAGCTGTTTTCAGTCTCTCGGTCCCAGCTTTGATGCACCTGTACTGACCTCGCCTTCTGGATGATAGCGGGGTGAACAGGCAGTGGTTCGGGTGGTTGATGTCCTTGATGATCTTTATGGCCTTCCTGTAACAACGGGTGGTGTAGGTGTCCTGGAGGGCAGGTAGTTTGCCCCCGGTGATGCGTTGTGCAGTCCTCACTACCCTCTGGAGAGCCTTACGGTTGAGGGCGGAGCAGTTGCCGTACCAGGCGGTGATACAGCCCGCCAGGATGCTCTCGATTGTGCATCTGTAGAAGTTTGTGAGTGCTTTTGGTGACAAGCCGAATTTCTTCAGCCTCCTGAGGTTGAATAGGCGCTGCTGCGCCTTCTTCACGACGCTGTCAGTGTGAGTGGACCAATTCAGTTTGTCTGTGATGTGTATGCCGAGGAACTTAAAACTAGCTACCCTCTCCACTACTGTTCCATCGATGTGGATAGGGGTGTTCCCTCTGCTGTTTCCTGAAGTCCACAATCATCTCCTTAGTTTTGTTGACGTTGAGTGTGAGGTTATTTTCCTGACACCACACTCCGAGGGCCCTCACCTCCTCCCTGTAGGCCGTCTCGTCGTTGTTGGTAATCAAGCCTACCACTGTTGTGTCGTCCGCAAACTTGATGATTGAGTTGGAGGCGTGGCCACGCAGTCGTGGGTGAACAGGGAGTACAGGAGAGGGCTCAGAACGCACCCTTGTGGGGCCCCCGTGTTGAGGATCAGCGGGGGAGGAGATGTTGTTGCCTACCCTCACCACCTGGGGGCGGCCCGTCAGGAAGTCCAGTACCCAGTTGCACAGGGCGGGGTCGAGACCCAGGGTCTCGAGCTTGATGACGAGCTTGGAGGGTACTATGGTGTTGAATGCCGAGCTGTAGTCGATGAACAGCATTCTCACATAGGTATTCCTCTTGTCCAGGTGGGTTAGGGCAGTGTGCAGTGTGGTTGAGATTGCATCGTCTGTGGACCTATTTGGGCGGTAAGCAAATTGGAGTGGGTCTAGGGTGTCAGGTAGGGTGGAGGTGATATGGTCCTTGACTAGTCTCTCAAAGCACTTCATGATGACGGAAGTGAGTGCTACGGGGCGGTAGTCGTTTAGCTCAGTTACCTTAGCTTTCTTGGGAACAGGAACAATGGTGGCCCTCTTGAAGCATGTGGGAACAGCAGACTGGTATAGGGATTGATTGAATATGTCCGTAAACACACCGGCCAGCTGGTCTGCGCATGCTCTGAGGGCGCGGCTGGGGATGCCGTCTGGGCCTGCAGCCTTGCGAGGGTTAACACGTTTAAATGTCTTACTCACCTCGGCTGCAGTGAAGGAGAGACCGCATGTTTCCGTTGCAGGCCGTGTCAGTGGCACTGTATTGTCCTCAAAGCGGGCAAAAAGTTATTTAGTCTGCCTGGGAGCAAGACATCCTGGTCCGTGACTGGGCTGGATTTCATCTTGTAGTCCGTGATTGACTGTAGACCCTGCCACATGCCTCTTGTGTCTGAGCCGTTGAATTGAGATTCCACTTTGTCTCTGTACTGACGCTTAGCTTGTTTAATAGCCTTGCGGAGGGAATAGCTGCACTGTTTGTATTCAGTCATGTTGCCAGACACCTTGCCCTGATTAAAAGCAGTGGTTCGCGCTTTCAGTTTCACGCGAATGCTGCCATCAATCCACGGTTTCTGGTTAGGGAATGTTTTTATCGTTGCTATGGAACGACATCTTCGACGCACGTTCTAATGAACTCGCACACCGAATCAGCGTATTCGTCAATATTCCCATCTGACGCAATACGAAACATGTCCCAGTCCACGTGATGGAAGCAGTCTTGGAGTGTAGAGTCAGCTTGGTCTGACCAGCGTTGGACAGACCTCAGCGTGGGAGCCTCTTGTTTTAATTTCTGCCTGTAGGCAGGGATCAGCAAAATGGAGTCGTGGTCAGCTTTTCCGAAAGGGGGCGGGGCAGGGCCTTATATGCGTCGCGGAAGTTAGAGTAACAATGATCCAAGGTTTTACCACCCCTGGTTGCGCAATCGATATGCTGATAAAATTTAGGGAGTCTTGTTTTCAGATTGGCTTTGTTAAAATCCCCAGCTACAATGAATGCAGCCTCCGGATAAATGGTTTCCAGTTTGCAAAGAGTTAAATAAAGTTCGTTCAGAGCCATCGATGTGTCTGCTTGGGGGATATATACGGCTGTGATTATAATCGAAGAGAATTCTCTTGGAAGATAATGCGGTCTACATTTGATTGTGAGGAATTCTAAATCAGGTGAACAGAAGGATTTGAGTTCCTGTATGTTTCCTTCATCACACCATGTCCCGTTAGTCATGAGGCATACGCCCCCGCCACTCTTCTTACCAGAGAGATGTTTGTTTCTGTCCGCGCGATGCGTGGAGAAACCCGTTGGCTGTACCGCCCTGGATAGCGTCTTCCCAGTAAGCCATGTTTCCGTAAAGCAAAGAACGTTACAGTCTCTGATGTCCCTCTGGAATGCCACCCTTGCTCGGATTTCATCAACCTTGTTGTCGAGAGACTGGACATTGGCAAGAAGAATACTGGGAAGTGGTGCGCGATGTGCCCTTTTGAGTCTGACCAGAACACCGCCGCGTTTCCCTCTTTTTCGTAGTCGTTTCCTTGGGTCGCTGCAAGCGATCCATTCCGTTGTCCTGTTTGTAAGGCAGAACACAGGGGATCCGCGTCGGGAAAAACATATTCTTGGTCGTACTGATGGTGAGTTGACGCTGATCTTATATTCAGTAGTTCTTCTCGACTGTATGTAATGAAACCTAAGATGACCTGGGGTACTAATGTAAGAAATAACACGTAAAAAAACAAAAAACTGCATGTGTGTGTGTGTGTGTGTGTGTGTGTGTGTGTGTGTCTCCCAGGGAATCCAGTCTGTCATCTGGCAGCTCCAGGACTGAGCACCAAGGGTGATGGCCAGGTCCTTCCCCCAGACAGAGGTTGGAGGGTCTCAGCAGGGAAACACACACACACACAGTATTTGCCCCCAAAATATTTGGGGGTTTTGGAAGTGATGCAGACATTTACATTGTACATTGATGGAAGCTACAATATATCTGCAATATTAAAGCTGATCTACCCCCTCCCTAATTAAAACAAAGTAGATTGTTGCTACATTGAAAGTCTGGGCTGTTCACATTGTTCTTGAATAAAGCTAAATAAACACAGCTCCTCCTTTTGATGCTGTCTCTCTTCTTGACAGGGAATTGTCAACTTGTGATGTGCACTCACACAAACTGCTGGAAGCAGTCAAGCTGGAGGTGTTGTCCAAGGTGTTGGGGGTGCTAGGGGTGGCAGCAGTCAAGCTGAAGGAGTTAGGGGTGCTAGGGGTGGTAGCAGTCAAGCTGAAGGATTTAGGAGTGCTAGGGGTGGCAGCAGTCAAGCTGGAGGTGTTGTCCAAGGTGTTGGGGGGGCTAGGGGTGGTAGCAGTCAAGCTGGGGGTGTTGGGGGTGCTAGGGGTGGCAGCAGTCAACAGAAGGTGCTGGGCTTGCTCGGGATGGTAGCAGTCAAGCTGGAGGTGTTGGGGTGCTAGGGGTGGTAGCAGTCAAGTTAGAGGTGTTGGGGGTGCTAGGGGTGGTAGCAGTCAAGCAGAAGGTGCTGGGCTTGCTCGGGATGGTAGCAGTCAAGCTGGAGGTGTTGGGGTGCTAGGGGTGGTAGCAGTCAAGTTAGAGGTGTTGGGGGTGCTAGGGGTGGTAGCCCCAAGCTGGAGGTGTTCGGGGTGCTAGGGGTGGTAGCAGTCAAGCTGGAGGTGTTGGGGGTGCTAGGGGTGGTAGCAGTCAAGTTAGAGGTGTTGGGGGTGCTAGGGGTGGTAGCAGTCAAGCTGGAGGTGTTGTCCAAGGTGTTGGGGTGCTAGGCATGGCAGCAGTCAAGCTGGAGGTGTTGGGGGTGCTAGAGGTGGTAGCAGTCAAGCTGGAGTTTTGGGGGTGCTAGGGGTGGTAGCCGTCAAGCTGGAGGTGTTCGGGGTGCTAGGGGTGGTAGCAGTCAAGCTGGAGGGGTTGTCCAGGTGTTGGGGGTGCTAGGGTGGTAGCAGTCAAGCTGGTGTTGTTGGGGGTGCTAGGGGTGGCAGCAGTCAGGCTGGAGGTGTTGTCCAAGGTGTTGGGGGTGCTAGAGGTGGTACCAGTCAAGCTGGAGGTGTTGGGGGTGCTAGGGGTGGTAGCAGTCAAGCTGGAGGTGTTATTCAAGGTGTTGGGGGTGCTAGGGATTGCAGCAGTCAAGCTGAAGGAGTTAGGGGTGCTAGGGGTGGTAGCAGTCAAGCTGGAGGTGTTGTCCAAGGTGTTGGGGGTGCTAGGGTGGTAGCAGTCAAGCTGAAGGAGTTAGAGGTGCTAGGGGTGGTAGCAGTCAAGCTGAAGGATTTAGGGGTGCTAGGGGTGGCAGCAGTCCAAGCTGGAGGTGTTGTCCAAGGTGTTGGGGTGCTAGGGGTGGTAGCAGTCAAGCTGAAGGAGTTAGGGGTGCTAGGGGTGGTAGCAGTCAAGCTGAAGGAGTTAGGGGGTGCTAGGGGTGGCAGCAGTCAAGCTGGGGGTGTTGTCCAAGGTGTTGGGGGCTAGGGGTGGTAGCAGTCAAGCTGCAGGTGTTGGGGTGCTAGGGGTGGTAGCAGTCAAGCTGGGGGTGTTGGGGGTGCTAGGGTGGCAGCAGTCAAGCTGGGGGTGTTGGGGGTGCTAGGGGTGGCAGCAGTCAAGCTGGGGTGTTGGGGGTGCTAGGGTGGCAACAGTCAAGCTGGAGGTGTTGTCCAAGGTGTTGGGGGGCTAGGGGTGGTAGCAGTCAAGCTGGGGGTGTTGGGGGTGATAGGGGTGGTAGCAGTCAAGCTGGAGGTGTTGTCCAAGGTGTTGGGGTGCTAGGGATGGCAGCAGTCAAGCTGGGGGTGTTGTCCAAGGTGTTGGGGGTGCTAGGGATGGCAACAGTCAAGCTGGGGTGTTGTCCAAGGTGTTGGGAGTGCTAGGGGTGGCAGCAGTCAAGCTGGGGGTGTTGTCCAAGGTGTTGGGGGCTAGGGGTGGTAGCAGTCAAGCTGGAGGTGTTGGGGTGCTAGGGATGGCAGCAGTCAAGATGGAGGTGTTGTCCAAGGTGTTGGGGTGCTAGGGGTTGTAGCAGTCAAGCTGGAGGTGTTGGGGTGCTAGGGTGGCAGCAGTCAAGCAGAAGGTGCTGGGGTTGCTAGGGATGGTAGCAGTCAAGCTGGGGGTGTTGGGGGTGCTAGGGATGGCAACAGTCAAGATGGAGGTGTTGTCCAAGGTGTTGGGGTGCTAGGGGTGGTAGCAGTCAAGCTGGAGGTGTTGGGGGTGCTAGGGGTGGCAGCAGTCAAGCAGAAGGTGCTGGGCTTGCTCGGGATGGTAGCAGTCAAGCTGGAGGTGTTGGGGGTGCTAGGGGTGGTAGCAGTCAAGCTGGAGTTTTCGGGGTGCTAGGGGTGGTAGCCGTCAAGCTGGAGGTGTTCGGGGTGCTAGGGGTGGTAGCAGTCAAGCTGGAGGGTTGTCCAAGGTGTTGGGGGTGCTAGGGGGTGGTAGCAGTCAAGCTGGTGTTGTTGGGGGTGCTAGGGGTGGCAGCAGTCAGGCTGGAGGTGTTGTCCAAGGTGTTGGGGTGCTAGAG
>NW_026279747.1:0-4554 GCF_023373465.1 Oncorhynchus keta
CACCACACTGTCTCCTGTTTTGCTATTATCTTCAAGGTTTGGCTGTTCTGACATGATCAACTCCATGGTGGTTAGGAGAGGGTGGTGATAAGAGTTTTAAGACGTGGCTTTGGTGGTGGTTCGTTGATAATTTGTGTCTTTAGTTCTTGTGTCTGGTACTCATGCATAGTGTGATGGAAGGGTAGGGCTGGCCCAGTGCACAATGTCACATGCACAAGTTTTAATGTCACGTGCACAAGTACAGTGAAATGCCTTTCTTGCAAGCTCAAAACCCAACAATGCAGTAATCAATATCAATTTAGCACTAAACATAACATAAGGGGGAACAAAAATGCACAAGAAATAATAAATAAGTAGAACACGAGAAAGTAAGAAGTTATAATCAGGGTCAGTTCCAGTACCATATTGATAATGTGCAGGGATACTGGAGTGACAGTGTCACGACATCCGCCAAAGTCGGTTCCTCTCCTTGTTCCGGTGGTGTTCTGCGGTCGACAACACCAGTCTTCTAGCCATCCACCTTTAATTTTCCATTTGTTTTGTCTTGTTTTCCTGCACACCTGGTTTACATCTCATCATCATTACTATGTGTATTTAGCCCTCTGTTCCCTCCAGGTCTGTGTGGGTTATTGTTTATTTGTCAAGGTTGGCATGTTTCCGGATGGTTTGCGCCTGGTTTTGTTTCATGCCCGTGCTTTGTAGCAGCCGGTACTTTTTACTTGGGTTTTGTACTTTGTGCTGCCTCACTTGTTCTTTGGGCATTTGTTTTGTGACGCTGTTGCATTCTGTATTATGATTTCCTAAGTAAAGTGCCTTGTCTACTCATCTCTGCTCTCCTGCACCTGACTTCCATGCACCAGTTACACCCACCATTGACACAGAGGTGGATCTGTACAGGGATAAGGCATCAGGATGTGCAGTCGTACAGTATGATTGTATATGAGTGTGTGTGTACAGTGAGTATAAATATGTGTGCATGTTACAGTATGTGTGTGCTGGAGTGTCAGTGTGTGTGAATGTATAGACTCCTGCAAATGTGCATAGAGACGGTGCAAAAATAAAATACAAGGGTCAACTCAGATGTACCGGTTGCCGTACGAAAGCAGAGAGAATAGTCTATGGCTTGGGTGGCTGGAGTCTTTAAAGATTTTCCAGGCCTTCTATTCACACCACTTGATATAGGGGTCCTGGATGACAGGGAGCTCGGCCCCAGTGATGTACTGGGCTGTCTGCACCACCCTCTGTAGCACCATGCGATCGAGGGCGGTGCTGTTGCCATACTAAGCGTTGATGCAGCCAATCAAGATGCTCTCAATGGTGTAGCTGTATAACTTCTTGAGGATTTAAGGGCCCATGCCAAGCCTTTTCAACTTCCTGTGGATGAAGAGGTGCTATCACATCTTCTTTATGACTGTGTGTGTCAGTGGAGGCTGGTGGAAGGAGCTGTAGGAGGATAGGCTCATTGTAATGGCTGGAATGGAATTCATGGAACAGAGTCAAATATATGATTTCTATGTTTGATGTATTTGATGCCGTTCCATATATTCCATTCAAGGCCATTACAATGACAAGCCATTACAATGACATTAGCCATTCCACAGACTGCTTCATGACAATGATTTTGGCCACTAAATGACAGCAGTGTATGTGCATTTGTAGACTGATCAATGAACCATTGTATTTCTGTTACAAATATTTATCAGGACTGCCCAAATGTGCCTAATTTGTTTATTAATAACTTTTCATGTTCAAAACTGTGCACTCACCTCAAACAACGCATGGTATTATTTCACTGTAATGCAGTTAGATTAACAAGAATCTAAGCTTTCTGCCAATATCAGATATGTCTATGTCCTGAAAGAATGTTTGCTTGTTACTTACAACCTCATGCTAATCACGTGTAGCATTAGCTCAACCGTCCCACAGGGGACCCACGATCTGAAGAAGTTTTAACAAGGACAACACACATGCCTTTCCATCATTGTATGATTTTTTTGTGTGCAAATGAACTCACGTTTACAGACAATGTCAAATGTGATATATCGAAACACCTGGGTGAGTTGGGTGTGCAATTAAGCAGGTGCTTTCCCGAAATGGACGACACAAACAACTGGATTCGTTATCCCTGTCATGCCCTGCCTCCAGTCCACTTACCGATATCTGAACAAGAGAGCCTCATAGAAATTGCAAAAGCGGTTCTGTGAAAATTGAATTTAATCAGAAGCCACTGCCAGATTTCTGGATTGGGCTGCGCTCAGAGTATCCTGTCTTAGCAAATCACGCTGTTAAGACACTGATGCCCTTTACAACCATGTACCTACTTGAGAGTGGATTCTCGGTCCTCACTAGCATGAAAACTAAATACAGGCACAGACTGTGTGTGGGAAATGATTTAAGACCGACTCTCTCCAATACAACCCAAAATTGCAGAGTTATGAGCATCCTTTCAAGCACACCCTTCTCATTAACCTGTGGTGAGTTATTCACCATTTTCGATTAACAAATAACGTTTTATATGTAAGATGGCAAAATAAAGAGCAAAATAATTTATTATTATTATATTACTATTTTGCCCTGGTCCTATAAGAGTCGGGTTGTAACAAAAACTCACCTATTCTTATGTTTAATAAATGTATTGATTAGTGTGTGTGTAGCAGGCTTACAATGATGGCAAAAAAGTGCGCTGACCCTGGTGCTAGAGGGGTACGCAGCTGGAGGTTGAATGTTTGAAGGGGTTTGGGACGATAAAATGTTTGGGAACAACTGTGCTAGAGAACCCGTTTGGATTTAAATATTACTTTTGTATGACTGAAGCCTTTAGTGAGAAGTCTAATTCTTTAATATTTAATCATTTCTGCCCTCCAAATTCATATTCATTATATAAATAGGCCTGTTTAATTTGGTCTGGCTTAATGTTCCAAATACTGTATATTCTCTGCTCATACCATTTTTTAAAAAACAAGTCACGAGGTGTAGGCAAGACCATAAGCAAGTAGGTAAACTGGGATATGACTAAAGAGTTAATCAGGGTGATTTTTCCACAAATAGACAGGTATTTTCCTTTCGATGGTAGCAAAATCTTATCTATTTTTGCTAACTTTCTATTAAAATGTATTGGAGTGAGAGAATTTCTTTCTTTCGGGGTCTGAATACAGATTGTGTCCACTTCACCGTCAGACCATTTTATTGGTAAACTACACGGTAATGTAAAAGTTAAACATTTTTGTGATCCAATACGTAATATCATAATTTGGTTGTAATCCAGAGAGGTTAGAAAAAATATTTAGATCCTCTATGAGGCTGTGGAGGGATTCAAATTGTGTATTTAAAAGAAAACATGAATCATTAGTGTACAATGACACCTTTGTTTTTAAGCCCTGTATTTCTAGCCCCTTGATATTGTTGTTTGATCTCATTTTAATAGCTAACATTTCAATGGCTATAATAAATAGGTATGCTGATAGTGGACAACCTTGTTTTACTCCTCTTGACAGTTTAATACTTTCTGAGAAGTAGCCATTATTAGCCATTTTACACCTAGGGTTTACTATACATATCTTTAACCCATTGAATAAGAGATTCTCCAAAATGTAAATATTCCAGGCATTTATATATAAATTCCAGTTGTACTTTATGTAAAGCCTTTTCAAAGTCAGCTATGAATACCAGGACTAGTTTAGCTATTTTTCATAATGTTTGATTGTTTCCAGTGCTTGTCTTATGTTATCTCCAATGTATCGTCCATGTAAAAAAGAACACCTGCCTGATTAGGATGAATAATATCCAACAATACCCTTTTAATTCTATGCACTTTGCATTTTGCTTGAATTTTTGCAAGTGGACTGAATCTTTATATTTACCACTTGGGTCCTGTTTCAGTAATACATTAAAGCAGACCTTCTTGTTGAGTATCTGATAATTTACCATTTTTATATGAGTGGTTAGAACATGCGAATAACAGTCCTTTGAGTACATCAAAAAAGGTTTTGTACACATCAACTGGTAGGCCATCCAGCCCTGGAGTTTTCCTGGACTTAAAGGCTTAAATTGCAGAGAAGTTCCTCCTCTGTAATTTGGCCTTCACATTAGTGTTTCTGTACAGGTGTTAATTTTGCATTCATATTACATTGTTAATCCTTACAATTAACTTTGGTTAGTGGAGATGGAAGAGACTGAAATGAAAACATAATGCTTAAAGTACTTTGCTTCCTCTTTCAAAATATTGTTTCGTGAATCATGTGTGACTCCGTCATTTCTAACAAGTTTCAGTTAATTATTTTTGGTAGCATTTCTATGTTGACAATTTCAAATGAATTTGGTGCATTTTTCTCCTTATTCCACAGTTCGCTTTACTTTTATAAAAATGTACTGCACTTGATCTTTCTTGAATATGTTCCTCCATTTCTTATTCTTGTGCCTCTATGGTACAGTTTTTATTGCTATCTATCTGTACTGTTAGTCCCTCCTTTATCAATATGAATGATTTTTTACCTAAATTGCTTTTGCTTTAAAGATGAATATTGAATTGCATGGCCTCTAATGGCACATTTAAAA
>NW_026279748.1:0-3417 GCF_023373465.1 Oncorhynchus keta
ATCAAATCAAATCAAATCAAATCAAATCAAATTTATTTATATAGCCCTTCGTACATCAGCTGATATCTCAAAGTGCTGTACAGAAACCCAGCCTAAAACCCCAAACAGCAAACAATGCAGGTGTAAAAGCACGGTGGCTAGGAAAAACTCCCTAGAAAGGCCAAAACCTAGGAAGAAACCTAGAGAGGAACCGGGCTATGTGGGGTGGCCAGTCCTCTTCTGGCTGTGCCGGGTAGAGATTATAACAGAACATGACCAAGATGTTCAAATGTTCATAAATGACCAGCATGGTCGAATAATAATAAGGCAGAACAGTTGAAACTGGAGCAGCAGCAGTCAGGTGGAATGGGGACAGCAAGGAGCCATCATGTCAGGTAGTCCTGGGGCACTGTCCTAGGGCTCAGGTCCTCGAGAGAGAGAGAAAGAAGAGAGAGAGAGTAGAGAGCATATGTGGGGTGGCCAGTCCTCTTTTGGCTGTGCGGGTGGAAATTATAACAGAACGTGGCCAAGATGTTCAAATGTTCATAAATGACCCAGCATGGTTGAATAATAGTAAGGCAGAACAGTTGAAACTGGAGCAGGAGCATGGCCAGGTGGACTGCGGACAGCAAGGAGTCCTCATGTCAGGTAGTCCTGGGACATGGTCCTAGGGCCCAGGCCAGTTGAAACTGGAGCAGCAGCATGGCCAGGTGGACTGGGGACAGCAAGGAGTCATCATGTCAGGTAGTCCTGGGGCATGGTCCTAGGGCTCAGGTCCTCCGAGAGAGAGAGAAAGAAAAGAGAGGAGAGAGAATTAGAGAACGCACACTTAGATTCACACAGGACACCGAATAGGACAGGAGAAGTACTCAGATATAACAAACTGACCCTAGCCCCCGACACATAAACTACTGCAGCATAAATACTGGAGGCTGAGACAGGAGGGGTCAGGAACACTGTGGCCCCATCCGAGGACACCCCCGGACAGGAGCCAAACAGGAAGGATATAACCCCACCCCACTTTGCCAAAGCACAGCCCCCACACCACTAGAAGGGATATCTTCAACCACCAACTCACCATCCTGAGACAAGGCCGGTATAGCCCCACAAAGATCTCCGCCACGGTACAACCCAGGGACAGCAGACAGGCCGACCACAGCAGTGAATCAACCCACCCAGGTGACGCACCCCCAGGGACGGCACGAGAGAGCCCCAGCAAGCCAGTGACTCAGCCCCCGTAACAGGGTTAGAGGCAGAGAATCCCAGTGGAAAGGGGAACCGGCCAGGCAGAGACAGCAAGGGCGGTTCGTTTGCTCCAGAAACCTTTCCGTTCACCTTCCACTCCTGGGCCAGACTACACTCAATCATATGACCCACTGAAGAGATGAGTCTTCAGTAAAGACTTAAAGGTTGAGACCGAGTTTGCGTCTCTGACATGGGTAGGCAGACCGTTCCATAAAAATGGAGCTCTATAGGAAAGCCCTGCCTCAGCTGTTTGCTTAAATTCTAGGGACAATTAGGAGGCCTCGTCTTGTGACCGTAGCGTACGTGTAGGTATGTACGGCAGGACCAAATCAGAGAGAGGTAGGTAGGAGCAAGCCCATGTAATGCTTTGTAGGTTAGCAGTAAAACCTTGAAATCAGCCTTGCTTTGACAGGAAGCCGGTGTAGAGGCTAGCACTGGAGTAATATGATCAAATTTTTTGGTTCTAGTCAGGATTCTAGCAGCCGTATTTAGCACTAACTGAAGTTTATTTAGTGCTTTATCCGAGGTGCCGGGAAAGTAGAGCATTGCAGTAGTCTAACCTAGAAGTGACAAAAGCATGGATACATTTTTCTGCATCATTTTTGGACAGAAAGTTTCTGATTTTTGCAATATTACGTAGATGGAAAAAGCTGTCCTCGAAATGGTCTTGATATGTTCTTCAAGAGAGATCAGGGTCCAGAGTAACGCCGAGGTCCTTCACAGTTTTATTTGAGACGACTGTACAACCATTAAGATTAATTGTCAGATTCAACAGAAGATCTCTTTGTTTCTTGGGACCTAGAACAAGCATCTCTGTTTGTCCGAGTTTAATAGTAGAAAGTTTGCAGCCATCCACTTCCTTATGTCTGAAACACATGCTTCTAGCGAGGCAATTTTGGGGCTTCACCATGTTTCATTGAAATGTACAGCTGTGTGTCATCCGCATAGCAGTGAAAGTTTACATTATGTTTTGAATAACATCCCCAAGAGGTAAAATATATAGTGAAAACAATAGTGGTCCTAAAACAGAACCTTGAGGAACACCGAAATGTACAGTTGATTTGTCAGAGGACAAACCATTCACAGAGACAAACTGATATCTTTCCGACAGATAAGACCTAAACCAGGCCAGAACATGTCCGTGTAGACCAATTTGGGTTTCAATCTCTCCAAAAGAATGTGGTGATGGTATCAAAAGCAGCACTAAGGTCTAAGACACGAGGACAGATGCAGAGCCTCGGTCGATGCCATTAAAATGTCATTTACCACCTTCACAAGTGCCGTCTCAACTGATGACGTCATTTTATGTCTTCTTCAGATTTAAAATGTAATGTTCTTTGTATTTTGAGTCAGTACTCTCTGGAATTAAACGCGCTTTACCTGACTTTTAAGACTGGTCTCGATCTACTTCATGCATAATTAATGAACTTACACCTCATTAATGAATAGAAATGAGTGTGAAATTGGTTTTGGCAATTAAAGCATAGAGTAATTTAGAATTTCTCTATCAATTTCTCCCTCTCAGTCTCTATTTAAGCCTCTAGAGGGTGGTCTATGCAAAGTATCTCTACCATTCATCCATTAATAATCAGAGACTCAACTCTGGTCTTCTCATTATAGGCAGCTTGGACTGACATTATAACATTACAAGTCCTGTACTAACTAATACGAAACAATGAGGACTGCCTGGACTTTAGTACTCATGGTGGTGTCTGTAAAAAGTAAGTGACAATATTATGTGTCAACTAAAATGGATGTACCATCATTTTCATGTGTGTTTTTATTTTTATGAACTGCTAGAAAGATTGACCGATTATTTGTAATTTAATTTCCAAAGGTGTTCAGGGTCAGACACTGACGGAGTCTGAATCAGTGGTTAAAAAGCCTGGAGAATCACACAAACTGACCTGTACATATTCTGGGTTTGGTGGCAACTATTGGAATGCTTGGATCGTACAGGCTCCTGGGAAAGGACTGGAGTGGGTTGCATCTATCAGTGATGGTGGCAGCACTTACTACTCCCAGTCTGTTCAGGGTCGGTTCACCATCTCCAGAGACAATAGCAAGCAGCAGGTGTATCTCCAGATGAACAGCATGAAGACTGAAGACTCTGCTGTTTATTATTGTGCCAGATGGACACAGTGACACAGGAGGCTGCAGCGCTGTACATAAACTGATCAAGCACTTCTCTTA
>NW_026279749.1:0-55382 GCF_023373465.1 Oncorhynchus keta
GAAAGTGAGAAGGCTACAAAAGCGGAGGAATTGAAACATACAACTGGCTGTTGCTCATGGGAGACCCTGGACTTCGGTCAGTAACAACTACATTGGGGTTACTACCAGTGATGGAAAAAGTACCCAATTGTCATACTTGAGAAAAAGTAAAGATACCTTAATAGAAATTTACTCAAGTAAAAGTGAGTCCCTCAGTAAAATATTACTGGAGTAAAAGTGTTTGGGTTTTCAAAAATACTTAAGTATCAATAGTAAAAGTGTAAATCATTTCAAGTTCCTTATATAAAGCAAACCAGACAGCATAACTGTCTTGTTTTTTTATTTACGGCTAGCCAGGGGCATGTTCCAGCACTCATGCAACATTAACCTATGAAGCATGTGTTTAGTGAGTCGCCAGATCAGGGGCAATCGGGATGACCAGGGATGTTCTCTTGATGTGTGAATTAGGCAATGTTCCAGTCCTGCTAAGCATTCAAAATGTAACAAGTACTCTTGGGTGTCAGGGAAAATGTATGGAGTAAAAAATACATAATTTTCTTTAGGAATGTAGTGAAGTAAAATTACAGATACCCCCCAAAAATACTTAAGTAGTACTTTCAATTAGTTTTACTTTACACCACTGGTTACTGTCCACCACATTAATAATTACAACTGGAAACTGCATTCACACGCTCTACCCATAATGAAGACAGTAGAGGCACTATGCTGAAACGTGCGCTGAGTATTATGCACAGACAGTGCACGGAACATGATTACATCTGCGAGACGTCTGCCTTTTGAACACCTGCCTTGTACTGCGCACAGTCTCCAAAGGTCCATCAGTGTCCCTACAGAACAGCGGGTTCAACAATTCCCTAGCCAAATGCCTATAGAAAAAAATTGACATTTCAAACACAGCCACCAAACGCTGAAAATCTAGGACAACAGAAAGTTGCAAATGGGCTAAAGAATGAGTGACTCGCACAAGATGTCACAACAAGATGGCGTTCCACTCTGGAAATGGTAAAGCGTCCACAGAAACCAACAACCCCTGAGAGATGCTCTGGCCCAACAGAACTTACATCGCCATGCCAACCACAGCTGAACTGGAGAAACTGCAGAAGCTGGAGGCACTTCTGGAGTCCTGCAGGTAATAGTCTTTATCTCACTATTAGTGTTATAATAATATTTGGTTTGTGTGTGTGTGTGTGTGTGTGTCAGAGAGATGGTGTAAAATGAACGTAGACAGGGCTCTAACTCCTCAAGCTCCATGATGAGATAGGGTGCAGGCCAGGCAGAATGCTGTTAGACAGCCTGCCAGCTTAGTGGAGTCTGCCACTAGCACAGTCAGTGTAGTCAGCTCAGCTATCCCCATTGAGACCGTGTCTGTGCCACGATCTAGGTTGGGCAAAACTAAATATGGCGGTGTTCGCTTTAGCAATCTCACTGGAACACAGACATCCTCCATTCCTGTCATTATTGAAAGAGATGTGATATCTCACATCTCAAAATAGAACTACTTAATGTTAGATCCCTCACTTCCAAGGCAGTTATCGTCAATTAACTAATCAAATTTAAATTTACAAACAAATACAATATCTGCGTTTTCGTCTTTTGAGCTTCTAGTCATGAAATCTATGCAGCCTACTCAATCACTTTTTATAGCTACTATTTACAGGCTTCTTGGGCCGTATACAGTGTTCCTCACTGAGTTCCCTGAATTCCTGTCGGACATTGAATTCATGGCAGATAATATACACATTTTTGGTGACTTTAATATTCACATAGTAAAGTCCACAGACACATTTCAAAACGCTTCGGAGCCATCATTGACTCAGTGGGTTTTGTCCAACATGTCTCCGGACCTACTCACTGCTACAGTCACACTTTGGACCTAGCTGGAATAAATATTGTGGAACTTAATATTTTTCCTCATAATCCTGACTATCGGACGACCAATTTTTTACGTTTGCAATTGGTACAAATAATCTGTTTAGACCCCAACCAAGGATCATCAAAAGCCGTGCTATAAATTCCCGGACTTAAATTTAACCTTGCGTAATACCCTAGACGCAGTCGCACCCCTAAAAACAAAAACATTTGTATACACTATACAGAAAATTCCCAAGCAAGCATCCAGAGAAATGTGTACCAAATTCACTAAAAGTGGCAGTCATAAAGCCTCTCTTGAAAAAGCCAAACATTGACCAAGAAAATATTAAACAACTCTCGGCCCATATCGAATCTCCCATTCCTCAACATTTTTTGAAAAAGCTGTTCCGTAGCAACTCACTGCCTTCCTGCAGACAAACAATGTATACGAAACGTTTCTGTCTGGTTCTAGACCCCATTATAGCACTGAGACTGCACTCATGAAGGTGGTAAAATATATTTTAATGGCGTCACACCAAGACTCTGCATCTGTCCTCGTGCTCCTAAACCTTAGTGCTGCTTTTGACACCATCAATCATGGCATTCTTTTGTAGTGATTGGAAATACAAATTGGTCAACACGGACAAGTTCTGGCCTGGTTTAGATCTTATCTGTCGGAAAGAGATGTTTGTCTCCGTGGATGGTTTGTCCTCTGACAAATCATCTGTAAGTTTCTGTGTTCCTCAAGGTTCTGTTTTAGGACCACTATTGTTTTCACTATATATTTTACCTCTTGGTGATGTCATTCGGAAACACAATGTTAACTTTCACTGCTATGTGGACCACACACAACTGTATATTTCGTTGAAACATGGCGAAGCCTCAAATTCGTCATCCCTGGAAGCCTGTGTTTCAGACAGAAGTGGATGGCTTTTAAACTGTGACAAAACAGAGATGCTAGGTCCCAAAAAACAAAGAGATCTTCTGTTGGATCTGACAATTAATCTTGATGGTTGTAGAGTCTCAAATAAAACTGTGAAGGACCATGGTGTTACTCTGGACCCTGATCTCTCTTTTGATGAACATATCAAGACTATTTCAAGGACAGTTTTTTTCCATCTTCGTAACATTGCAAAAATCAGAAACGTTCTGTCCAAAAAGGATGCAGAAAAGTTCATCCATGCTTTTGTCACTTCTAGATTAGACTACTGCAATGCTCTACTTTCCGGCGACCTGAATAAAGCACTAAATAAACTTCAGTTAGTCCTAAACATGGCTGCAGAATCTTGACAAGAACCAAAACATTTCCTCAAATTACTCCAGTGCTAGCCTCTCCACACTGGCTTCCTGTAAAGGCTAGGGCTGATTTCAAGGTTTTACTGCTAACCTACAAAGCATTACATGGGCTTGTTCCTACCTATCTTTCCGATTTGGTCCTGCCGTACATACCTACACGTATGCTACAGTCACAAGATGCAGGCCTTCTTATTGTCCCTAGAATTACTAAGCAAACAGCTGGAGGCAGGGCTTTCTCCTATAGAGCAACATTTTTATGGAACAGTCTGCCTATCTATGTGACTCAGACTCAGTCTCAACCTTTAAGTCTTTATTGGAGACTCATCTCTTCAGTAGGTCCTATGATTGACTGTACTCTGGCCCAGAGGTGTGAAGGTGAGCAGAAGGGCACTGGAGCAACGGACTGTCTTTGCCTGGCCAGTTCCCCTCTCTCTATCGGGATTCTCTGCCTCTAACCCTATTACGGGGGCTGAGTTACTGGTTCTCTTCCATGCCGTCCCTAGGAGGGGTGCGTCACTTGATTGGGTTGACTCACTGATGTGATCTTCATCGGGTTTGTGCCGTGGGGGAGATCTTCGTGGGCTAAACTCAGCCTTGTCTCAGGGTAGTAAATTGGTGGTTTGAAGATATCCCTCTAGCGTTGTGTGGGATTATATGCTGCCTGGTTGGCCCTGTCCGGGGTTATTGTTGGACGGGGCAACAGTGTCTCCCGACCCCTCCTGTCTCAGCCTCCTGTATTTATGCTGCAATAGTTTGTGTATGGGGGCTCGGGTCAGTCTTGTGTCTGGAGTATTTCTCCTGTTTTATCCGGTGTGCTGTGTGAATTTAGGTATTCTCCCTCTAATTCTCTCTCTTTCCCTCTCCCTCCCGGAGGATCTGACCCCTGGGACCATGCCTCGGGACTACATGGCCTGATGACTCCTTGCTGTCACGAGTCCACCTGGTCCTGCTGCTGCTCCAGTTTCAACTGTTCTGTTTGCGGCTATGGAACGGACGTGCTACCCTGTCCCGGACCTGCTGATTCGACCCTCTCTCTCTACCGCACCTGCTGTCTCTAACTTTAGCTGCTCAGCCAACATTTACTCCTGAGGTGCTGACCTGTTGCACCCTCTACAACCACTGTGATTATTATTATTTGACCCTGCTGGTCATTAACGTTTGAACATCTTGGCCATGTACTTTTATAATCTCAACCCGGCACAGCCAGAAGAGGACTGGCCACCCCTCAGATCCTTGTTCCTCTCTAGGTTTCTTCCTAGGTTCTTGCCTAGTCACCATGCTTCTACATCTGCACGGCTGGCTGTTTGGGATTTTAGGCTGGGTTTCCATATAGCACTTTGTGGCATCGGCTGATGTAAAAAGGGCTTTAAAAATAAATTATATTGCAATTTGAATGCCTTTTCAAACAGATTTATTTGTCTAAGGTCCGCGGTGGGTCTGTGTAAACTATGCGATTATATTGGAGACTGGTTGTTTCGAGCCACGGCTATATTGTGGCTATATTGCCGTGGTATATTGGTCAGAAATCAATTTTTATTTGTCACATGCACCGAATACAACAACCTTACAGTGAAATGCTTACGTACCAAAATAAGTGCTAAGTAAAAAATAAAAGTACTGAATATTTGCTATCTAACTGAGAGTCTCTTCATTGAAAACATCCGAAGTTCTTCAAAGGTAAATGATTTTATTTGAATGCTTTTCTGGTTTTTGTGAAAATGTTGCCTGCTGAATGCTAACGCTAAATGCTATGCTAACTATCAATGCTGTTACACAAATGGTTGTTTTGCTATGGTTGAGAAGCATATTTTTGAAAATCTTAGATGACAGTGTTGTTAACAAAAGGCTAAGCTTGAGAATGTTCAGGAAAAACTGAACATTTGCTATCTAACTGTCTCCTCATTGAAAACATCCGAAGTTCTTCAAAGGTAAATTATTTTATTTGAATGCTTTTCTTGTTTTTGTGAAAAACAAGACTTGTGAGAAAAACCTCGAGACTTCCTTAATATTAGATTTCATGCACCAACTGTTGTTTACAAATATACACAGACCGCCACCCCTTGTCTAACTGTACACAGCTGTTCTATCTTGCCAATGCATCGTAAACCCCGCCAGCTGGATGTTATCCGTGTAGTCTTTCAGCCACAACTCGGTGAAACATAAGATATTACAGTTTTTAATGTCCCGTTGGTAGGATATTTGTGATTGTAGCTTGTCTGTTTTGTTATCCAATGATTGTACGTTGGCTAATAGGACTGATGGTAGAGGCACTCGTCATTGGATCCTTACAAGGCACCCCGACCTACGTCCCCGACATCTCTGTTTCTTTCTCATGCAAATGACTGGGATTTGGACATTGTTGGGTGTCTGTAAATCCTTCGCGTCCGACTCGTTAACTAAAAAAAATCTTAGTCCAGGATACAGTGAGTAATCGCTGTCCTGATATCCAGAAGCTCTTTTTGGTCATAAGAGACGGTGGCAGAAACATTATGTAAAAATAAGTTAGAAATAACCCGAAAAACCCCCACACAATTTCACCGTTGGTTAGGAGTCCGTAAAACGGATGCCATCCCACACCAGTGGCTCAAGTAGTGCAGCTCATCCAGGATGGCACATCAATGCGAGCTGTGGCAAGAAGGTTAGGGAATGGTTTGCTGTGCATGAAAGGATAACAATGGAGTTCCTTCCAATTAACTCTGTAGTGACTTCTTGGTAAAACCCCCACTCCCCTTTTGTCAAACAAGCCGCCATTCTGGGTCAGCCCACTAGGGCACATTCTATCATTTCATGTAACCATATTTACTGTTTGTTTATGCATTTCTGTGAATTACTTAGTTAGTAATAAATAAATGATTTAAGACAATTGATGTATGGATGACTCATAGTGAAGACTGGGTTCGTGCAGATAACCAACAATTTACGACGTTTGGAATGAGACTAACGTGAGGTAAAATAAATAAATCATTAATCAGACTATTGATCAGATATGAAAATATCTGAAAGGTTATATTGGGAAATTATAACTTTGTAATCTGAATACTTTCCTTGGTGCCCCAACTTCCTAGTTAATTACAGTTACATGATTATTCAGTTTAATCGAGTAACTAATTACAGAGAATCTTTGATAAAACAAAGTCTTCGGTTTACTGATAGTAAAGACACGACATGTGTAACACATTGCTACAAAAATAAATGTACTGTATACATATAAATGTGCATTTCCTTCTGTGTACTACAGTATTGACTTCTCAGTACTTTTACCTACTGTTGAAGTCGGTATCTAAAAAGCTCAGTGTGATACACAATAGCATTCAGCTAGACAAAACTGACATTCTGGTATAGTACAGTAAGCAGTCAGTGTCAACAAAAAAGTAGAACAAAACTCAAATTGGTATATAACAAACATTTCCAGGGTTGACTGCCATGGTGAAAAAAACATCGAAACATTTTGACCACTCACACGACGACTCACACGATGACAAAAAAAACATTGAAGGACATTGAATGCTACCTGAATGGACTCAAAAGTAACATAAGTAGGCCTACAGTATCATAGCGAGGTCAAATAGGTGTTTGCTAGTGAGATTATCCATTGTCCACAGCGACACTATTGATTATTTTCTACCCCAGTGCGTGCATGTGGTGAACTATGGTCTTAGCCATGCTCTCGCTAGCCCTAATCTTTTCTCTTCTCTATCTCCCTTTCCGGAAGGCATGAGGCTCTTGGACAGAGACTGAGGACACCCTGGCTTGACACCTGGATGTGCCTGGCCCAATCCTGGCCCCGCTCTACCTCCATTACTTACCATGACGTCTTTGTGTGAGAACTTCCTCTATAGTCCTTATGGGTATTGTCTGAGCCTGTTGGACATTAATATTGGTATTGTTTTTCCTTATTGAAATTGTGAATAAAGGAAGACTGCTTTCATTTTCACTTCAGGCACAATGAATACATTGTTGGATTGAATGCATGCATTTATACGGTCTGTATCTCTGTACTACAGCAGTTCAAATAAGGATTTGTGCAAACTGGAAGTGTCTTCTTTACCCAATGATTTCATAAGGCTGAGGAATTATGTCAGTTATCCCATACCAAGGCTAGATGAGGCTGAATGACCACTAATTCATCTAATTGGTACATGACTGTTCAGTCTGTTGAATATTCCATCAAAAGGTGCATTTTTGGGGGGCTAAATTAAGGTTTTTACTAGACCTTCAAACCTTCAAAAGGGACACACATACACAATGAAGTTGATCAAATAAAGTCATTGACAGGAAAAGTAATTTATTACATCAAGTATAGTCACAGCCTCTCCCCTTCATTTGCTTAACTGTGGGAATGGGATGGAGAAATGGTTTACAATAGGCAGGGTGGATCCAAAGCTGTGTAGATGGGTTAACATCACAAAACATCACACGCTTCAATGGGGCAGAAGTCTGTGAGTTGTTGTGATTCTGCATGGCCGTATAGCTACCAACAAAGGCAATCCTAAGTGACTTGTTTCAGGTTGTTTCTTCTCGTTCTTGATACCATGTCTTGTTTTGAGGTGTTTTGACTGATTTCATGTCAATGCTAATATGGAAAAATTTCTAGCTAGCTAACCAAACAACTGTAACGATGTATTTGAGAGACAACAAGTGCTCGTTGTGCTTAACAGTCCCTTTGCATTAATCAATTGGCCGCTGCACAGTTTGGATTGATTCATTGATTTTATTTGTCAGTTAAAAAAAAATACATACACTATATATATGCAAAAGTCAAATTAGTGGATTTGGCTATTTCAGCCACACCCGTTGCTGACAGGTGTATAAAATCGAGCACACAGCCATGCAATCTCCATAGGAAAACATTGGCAGTAGGATGGCCTTACTGAAGAGCTTAGTGACTTTCAATGTGGCACCGTCATAGGATGCCACCTTTCCAACAAGTCACTTTGTAAAATTTCTGCCCTTTTAGAGCTTCCCCGGACAACTGTAAGTGTGGTTATTGTGAAGTGGAAACATCTAGGAGCAGCCGCATAGTGGTAAGTCACACAAGTTTACAGAGCGGGACTGCCGAGTGCTGAAGCACGTAATGTGCAAAAATTGTCTGTCCTCTGTTGCAACACTCACTACCGAGTTCCAAACTGCCTCTGGAAGCAACGTCAGCACAAGAACTCTTTGTCGGGAGCTTCATGAAATGGGTTTCTATGGCTGAGCAGCCACACACAAGCCTAAGATCACAATGCGCAATGCCAAGCATCTGATGGAGTGGTGTAAAGCTTGCAGCCATTGGGCTCTGGAACAGTGGAAACTCGCCAGAAAAATCTGGGTTTGACAGATGCCAGGAAAATGCTCCCTGCCCCAATGCATAGTGCCAACTGTAAAGTTTAGTGGAGGAAGAATAATGGTTTGGGGATGTTTTTCATGGTTCAGGCTAGTCCCCTTAGTTCCAATAAAGGGAAATCTTAACTGTACAGCATAAAATTACATTCTAAACAATTCTGTGCTTCCTACTTGATTGCAACAGTTTGGGGAAGGCCCTTTCCTGTTTCAGCATGACAATGCCCCCGTGCACAAAGCAAGGTCCATACAGAAATGCTATGTCGAGATCGGTGTGGAAGAACTTGCCTGGCATGCACAGGGCCCTGACCTCAATCCCATCGAACACCTTTGGGATTAATTGGAATGCCGACTGCGAGCCACGTCTAATCGCCCAACATCAGTGTCCAACCTCACTAATGCTCTTGTGGCTGACCTGAAGCAAGTCCCTGCAGCAATGTTCCAACATCTAGTGGAAAGACTTCCCAGAAGTGCACAGGTTGTTATAACAGAAAAAAGCGGACCAACTCTGTATTAATTGACATGATTTTGGAATGGGATGTTCGAAGAACTGAAATAAGTCGAGGGCTTATTTCCATTGTCGTATCTATTTTTTCTTTACAGAAACACAGTTCCATTCAAAAGTTTGGACACCAACTCATTCAAGGGTTTTTCTTTATTTTTACTATTTTCTACATACAAAAAAGTGTTAAACAAATCAAAATATATTTGAGATTTGAGATTCTTCAAAGTCGCCTCTCTTTGCCTTGATGACAGCTTTGCATACTCTTGGCATTCTCTCAACCAGCTTCATGTCACCTGGAATGCATTTCAATTAACAGGTGTGCCTTGTTAAAAGTACATTTTGTGGAATGTCTTTCCTTCTAAATGTGTTTGAGCCAGTCACTTGTGTTGTGACAAAGTAGAGGTGGTATACAGAAGATAGCCCTATCTGGTAAAATACCAAGTCCATGTTATGGCAAGAACAGCTCAATCCATCATACATTTCGGAAAATTGGAACGTTTCTTCAAGTGCAGTCGCAAAAACCATCAAGCGCTATGATGAAACTGGCTCTCGTGAGAACCGCCACAGGAAAGAAAGACCCAGAGTTACCTCTGCTGCAGAGGATAAGTTCATTAGAGTTACCAGCCTCAGAAATTACAGCCCAAATAAATGCTTAACAGAGTTCAAGTAACAGACACATCTCAACATCAACTGTTCAGAGGAGACTGCGTGAATCAGGCCTTCATGGTTGAATTGCTGCAAAGAAACCACCACTAAAGGACATCTGCTGTTGAAATGATTACACAGAGACACTCAAAGTCAATCTTAAAGGAATCATTGTTTATTTGTCAGCGCGCTGGAGAGGTTCCAACAAACTTAATGCACCATAGTGAACGTCTGTCAGAAGCTGTACTGGTACAGTCGCAGCAGTTAATTAGCAGCATAATTAATTAATCATTACCGTTTTGTTTCATTCATGTGACCAACCAAATACCTCGCAAGGCTTCTTCTGTCACACCTGTCCTTGTTATTGTCTTCACCCCCTCCAGGTGTCGCTTGTTTTCCCCAGTGTATTTATCCCTGTGTTTCCTGTCTCTCTGTGCCAGTTCGTCTTGTATGTTCCAAGTCAACCAGCGTGTTTTTCCTGTGCGCCTGCCTTGTTTATTCTCTTTTTGCTAGGCCTCCCGGTTTTGACCCTTGCATGTTTCTGGACTCTGTACCTGCCTGCCTGACTATTCTGCCTACCTTGACCTCGAGCCTGTCTGCCACTCTGTACCTCCTGGACTCTGAACTGGTTTTGACCTTTTGCCTGTCTGTCATCATTCTCTTGCCTACCTCTTTTTGGATCAAAAAACATCTAAGACTCCAACCATCTGCCTCCCGTGTCTGCATCTGGGTCTTGCCTTGTGCCCTGATATCTTCACTCTAAACTGAGACCTTGAAACTGAGATATCTTTCGTTCTCAAAACAAGGTCTGCGCGTACTGCCAAATTGTAGATACTGATAATGAGAATTCCTTCAATCAGTCACTTGCATGAACACGTAAAAAAAAACAGACACTTCATTTCAAACCCTTCATACTGGGTTGTACAATTCAATTAGTATGGTAATACTATAATTATAAAGGTTATACTTCTATTAATGGGAGTGAGTATCAAAAATACACACGCATACACAAGGGATCTGTAGATTCAGAGGTTAATACATCTCTCAATGGTAATCAATTGTTTCCAAATCTTACCACAATGGGGTTGGATTGACCTATGCTTTTCACTAACTGTCCCTGGGACGTAATAATAATATAATAATATATGCCATTTAGCAGACGCTTTTATCCAAAGCGACTTACAGTCATGTGTGCATACATTCTACGTATGGGTGGTCCCGGAATCGAACCCACTACCCTGGCGTTACAAGCACCATGCTCTACCAACTGAGCTACAGAAGGACCAACTTAGTCAACATATAAAACCTTGTTGTTTAATAATTCTTGTTGAATGAAAGCAACCTTCAATAATTTCTCATCGTCCGTATCTACAGGGGAAAATGAGAGCTCATCCAGAGTTGACAGCTCATTAGTTTCAACATTATAGCTGCTGAAATCTTATCAACCAGAGAGGCACAGCATGCTAATAACATTTCACAGGGAAGAGAGAGAGAACACATGTTTTAACAGTTTCACACCAGCTTGGCTAAAAATGAGATTGGGGAAAGGTCAGCCCAAGCTACAATCTAGTGGCTCTCCTCACATTTTAGGGCACAGCTGTGTCTCTAGAAGCCTCACCTTTCCAAATCATAATTATTGATAAATTACTGATAAAACTATTGATAAATTATCCAACCCAAATTTAGAATGACAGTCCTTAGTGCTTCACGTTGGTTCTATCTCTTTAATTTTTTTTTTCTTTAAAACAACCCTAACTCTGTAAACAAGGGCACCCTCATAGACGTCATCCTGACCAACTGGCCCTCCAAATATACCTCCGCTGTCTTCAACCAGGATCTCAGCGATCACTGCCTCATCGCCTGTATCCGCCACGGAGCCGCAGTCAAACGACCACCCCTCATCACTGTCAAACGCTCCCTAAAACACTTCTGTGAGCAGGCCTTTCTAATCGACCTGGCCCGTGTATCCTGGAAGGACATTGACCTCATCCCGTCAGTTGAGGATGCCTGGTCATTCTTTAAAAGTAACTTCCTCACCATTTTAGATAAGCATGCTCCGTTCAAAAAATGCAGAACCAAGAACAGATACAGCCCTTGGTTCACTCCAGACCTGACTGCCCTCGACCAGCACAAAAACATCCTGTGGCGGACTGCAATAGCATCGAATAGCCCCCGTGATATGCAACTGTTCAGGGAAGTCAGGAACCAATACACGCAGTCAGTCAGGAAAGCTAAGGCCATCTCAGTTCACTGGTCACGATGGCAACACCCATCCGTAGCACGCGCTCCAGCAGGTGTATCTCACTGATCATCCCTAAAGCCAACACCTCATTTGGCCGCCTTTCGTTCCAGTACTCTGCTGCCTGTGACTGGAACGAATTGCAAAAATCGCTGAAGTTGGAGACTTTTATCTCCCTCTCCAACTTCAAACATCAGCTATCCGAGCAGCTAACCGATCGCTGCAGCTGTACATAGTCTATAGGTAAATAGCTCACCATTTTTCACCTACCTCATTCCCATACTGTTTTTATACTGTTTTTATTTATTTACTTTTCTGCTCTTTTGCACACCAATATCTCTACCTGTACATGCCCATCTGATCATTTATCACTCCAGTGTTAATCTGCAAAATTGTATTATTCGCCTACCTCCTCATGCCTTTTGCACACATTGTATATAGACTGCCCATTTTTTTCTACTGTGTTATTGACTTGCTAATTGTTTACTCCATGTGTAACTCTGTGTTGTCTGTTCACACTGCTATGCTTTATCTTGGCCAGGTCGCAGTTGCAAATGAGAACTTGTTCTCAACTAGCCTACCTGGTTAAATAAAGGTGAAATAATTTTTTTTTTTTTTAAATGTATGACCCTAACTTTTCTCATCACTTGTGGTAATGACAAATTGGTACCTCAATGCATTCTTTAGTCTAAATTACTATATATTTTGCAGTGTGCAGACCTTCGCAATCAACCTGATACCCCAAATAAACAACTTTGGATGAGCCTAAATCATTTACGGGCACGCGCCCCCCCGTTTCTTCATGTTCTTCTTCAGATAGTGTTTCTGTTTGTCTTACCAATGGCACATGTTCAGAGTGGATGGCCCTTGATAATGTCTCTCAACCTGAACCGCCACTGTCCTATATAGTCCATTATGTCGTTTTCCATTTTCCTACCAGTACACCAGCAAGTTTGGAGGATCTCTACATGCTCACTCCACGTGGACCCATGTCACACTCCTGACAGAAAAAAGTACGAGAGAAAAGGCAGTTTATAGCTTCGACTGGATGCTGTGTACAGGTTGCTGGCTCGGACTCAGGTTCCACAGTAGAAGTGGTGAAGTACCATGTTGAACGCCATTGTTGCCATTACTTCAGCCTGTTAGAGGGGGTGTTGAGGTGCACACTGTTCTTGGTCAAATGATCCCTTCCATGCATCTAGACGCCATCTGTGGTCACCTTCGCCATTACCTCTAGAGAGGACAGACGAGAACAACAGTTTGGTTTAGGGCATTTCTAATTCAGGAAATCCAGACAAATGATTTATTGTATGACAAATTATTATTAGTACCTGATTCAGGAAATCGAGAAAAATGATTTACTGTATGACAAATTATTGCTACCTGATTCAGGAAATACATACTTCTAAAACAAATGTCAAAGAGAAATAACAACACACAGTTGAAACCATTTTTCCCACCCAAATAGGCTTATACTCCCCAATCATCATGGCGATCTCACTGCAGAGTTACAGGTCAGGTAGTCAGAGCGCTAATTCTTAGGGAGAAATCCCGACCAACCAGCAGACCCAATCTGGTGAGATCTGTTATTGAAGCAAAGCAAAGAAAAGAAAACAACAACAGCAATACACGTATATGACTCAAGGTGGGGAAAACGTCAATCCTTTACCTTGTGTCACCTTTACCTTCCTTTACCTTGTGTCACCTTTACCTTCCTGTACCTTGTGTCACTTTTACCTTCCTTTACCTTGTGTCACCTTTACCTTCCTTTACCTTGTGTCACCTTCCTTTACCTTGTGTCACCTTTACCTTCCTGTACCTTGTGTCACCTTTACCTTCCTTTACCTTGTGTCACCTTTACCTTCCTTTACCTTGTGTCACCTTTACCTTCCTTTACCTTGTGTCACTTTTACCTTGCTTTACCTTGTGTCACCTTTACCTTCCTTTACCTTGTGTCACTTTTACCGTCCTTTACCTTGTGTCACCTTTACCTTCCTTTACCTTGTGTCACCTTTACCTTCCTTTACCTTGTGTCACCTTTACCTTCCTTTACCTTGTGTCACCTTTACCTTCCTTTACCTTGTGTCACCTTTACCTTCCTTTACCTTGTGTCATCTTTACCTTCCTTTACCTTGTGACACCTTTACCTTCCTTTACCTTGTGACACCTTTACCTTGTGTCACTTTTACCTTCCTTTACCTTGTGTCACCTTTACCTTCCTTTACCTTGTGTCACCTTTACCTTCCTTTACCTTGTGTCACCTTTACCTTCCTTTACCTTGTGTCACCTTCCTTTACCTTGTGTCACCTTTTTACCTTGTGTCACCTTTACCTTCCTTTACCTTGTGTCACCTTTACCTTCCTTTACCTTGTGTCACCTTTACCTTCCTTTACCTTGTGTCACTTTACCTTCCTTTACCTTGTGTCACCTTTTACCTTCCTTTACCTTGTGTCACCTTTACCTTCCTTTACCTTGTGTCACCTTTACCTTCCTTTACCTTGTGTCACCTTTACCTTGTGTCACCTTTACCTTCCTTTACCTTGTGTCACCTTTACCTTCCTTTACCTTGTGTCACCTTTACCTTCCTTTACCTTGTGTCACCTTTACCTTGTGTCACCTTTACCTTCCTTTACCTTGTGTCACCTTTACCCTCCTTTACCTTGTGTCACCTTTACCTTCCTTTACCTTGTGTCACCTTTACCTTCCTTTACCTTGTGTCACCTTTTTTACCTTCCTTTACCTTGTGTCATCTTCCTTTACCTTCCTTCCTTTACCTTGTGTCACCTTTACCTTCCTTTACCTTGTGTCACCTTTTACCTTCCTTTACCTTGTGTCACTTTTCCTTCCTTTACCTTGTGTCACCTTTACCTTCCTTTACCTTGTGTCACCTTTACCTTCCTTTACCTTGTGTCACCTTTACCTTCCTTTACCTTGTGTCACCTTTTATCTTCCTTTACCTTGTGTCACCTTTACCTTCCTTTACCTTGTGTCACCTTTACCTTCCTTTACCTTGTGTCACCTTTACCTTCCTTTACCTTTGTGTCACCTTCCTTTACCTTGTGTCACCTTTACCTTCCTTTACCTTGTGTCACCTTTACCTTCCTTTACCTTGTGTCACCTTTATCTTCCTTTACCTTGTACCTTTATCTTCCTTTACCTTGTGTCACCTTCTTCCTTTACCTTGTGTCACCTTACCTTCCTTTACCTTGTGTCACCTTTATCTTCCTTTACCTTGTGTCACTTTTACCTTCCTTTACCTTGTGTCACCTTTACCTTCCTTTACCTTGTGTCACCTTTACCTTCCTTTACCTTGTGTCACCTTTACCTTCCTTTACCTTGTGTCACCTTTATCCTTCCTTTACCTTGTGTCACCTTTACCTTCCTTTTATCTTCCCTTGTGTCACCTTTACCTTCCTTTACCTTGTGTCACCTTTTACCTTCCTTTACCTTGTGTCACCTTTACCTTCCTTTACCTTGTGTCACCTTTATCTTCCTTTACCTTGTGTCACCTTTACCTTCCTTTACCTTGTGTCACCTTTTACCTTCCTTTACCTTGTGTCACCTTTATCTTCCTTTACCTTGTGTCACCTTACTCTTCCTTTACCTTGTGTCACCTTTACCTTCCTTTACCTTGTGTCACCTTACCTTCCTTTACCTTGTGTCACCTTTACCTTCCTTTACCTTGTGTCACCTTTACCTTCCTTTACCTTGTGTCACCTTTTTACCTTCCTTTACCTTGTGTCACCTTTACCTTCCTTACCTTGTGTCACCTTTACCTTCCTTTACCTTTGTGTCACCTTTACCTTCCTTTACCTTGTGTCACCTTCTTTTACCTTGTGTCACCTTACCTTCCTTTACCTTGTGTCACCTTTTATCTTCCTTTACCTTGTGTCACTTTTATCTTCCTTTACCTTGTTCACTTTTACCTTCCTTTACCTTGGTCACCTTACCTTCCTTTTACCTTGTGTCACCTTTTACCTTCCTTTACCTTGTGTCACCTTTACCTTCCTTTACCTTGTGTCACCTTTTTACCTTGTGTCTTCCTTTACCTTTGTGTCACCTTTACCTTCCTTTACCTTTGTGTCACTTTTATCTTCCTTTACCTTCCTTTACCTTGTGTCACCTTTATCCTTCCTTTACCTTGTGTCACCTTTACCTTCCTTTACCTTGTGTCACCTTTATCTTCCACCTGTTTATCTTCCTTCCTTGTGTCACCTTTTATCTTCCTTTACCTTTGTCACCTTTTATCTTCCTTTACCTTGTGTCACCTTTTACCTTCCTTTACCTTGTGTCACCTTTACCTTCCTTTACCTTGTGTCACCTTTACCTTCCTTTACCTTTGTGTCACCTTTATCTTCCTTTACCTTGTGTCACCTTTTATCTTCCTTTACCTTGTGTCACCTTTACCTTCCTTTACCTTGTGTCACCTTTACCTTCCTTTACCTTGTGTCACCTTTACCTTCCTTTACCTTGTGTCACTTTTATCTTCCTTTACCTTGTGTCACCTTTATCTTCCTTTACCTTGTGTCACTTTATCTTTTACCTTGTGTCACCTTTACCTTCCTTTACCTTTGTGTCACCTTTATCTTCCTTTACCTTGTGTCACCTTTTATCTTCCTTTACCTTGTGTCACCTTTATCTTCCTTTACCTTGTGTCACCTTTACCTTCCTTTACCTTGTGTCACCTTTACTTTCTTCCTTTACCTTGTGTCACCTTTTACCTTTCCTTCCTTTACCTTGTGTCACCTTTATCTTCTTTTACCTTGTGTCAATTCTTCCTTTACCTTTATCTTCCTTTACCTTGTGTCACCTTTACCTTCCTTTACCTTGTGTCACCTTCCTTTACCTTCCTTTATCTTTTACCTTGTGTCACCTTTACCTTCCTTTACCTTGTGTCACCTTTACCTTCCTTTACCTTGTGTCACCTTTTACCTTCCTTTACCTTGTGTCACTTTTACCTTCCTTTACCTTTGTGTCACCTTTTATCTTCCTACCTTGTGTCACCTTTACCTTCCTTTACCTTGTGTCACCTTTACCTTTTTACCTTGTGTCACCTTTACCTTCCTTTTTACCTTTGTGTCACCTTCTTTATCACCTTCCTTTTACCTTTGTGTCACCTTTACCTTCCTTTACCTTGTGTCACCTTTACCTTCCTTTACCTTGTGTCACCTTTACCTTAGGCTTCATCTTCCTTTACCTTCTTTCATTTACCTTCCTTTACCTTAGGTGTCACCTTTTATCTTCCTTTTACCTTTGTGTCACCTTTTACCTTCCTTTACCTTGTGTCACCTTCCTTTACCTTCCTTTACCTTTGTGTCACCTTTTATCTTCCTTTACCTTGTGTCACCTTTTACCTTCCTTTACCTTGTGTCACCTTTACTCTTCCTTTACCTTGTGTCACCTTTACCTTCCTTTACCTTGTGTCACCTTCCTTTATCTTCCTTTACCTTGTGTCACCTTTACCTTCCTTTACCTTGTGTCACCTTTTATCTTCCTTCCTTTACCTTTGTGTCACCTTTTACCTTCCTTCCTTACATTTATCTTTTGTGTCACCTTTTAATTTTGTCTTCCTTTACCTTCCTTCCTTTACCTTTTCACCTTTTTACCTTTTCCTTTACCTTGGTCACCTTTACCTTCCTTTACCTTGTGTCACCTTTATCTTCCTTTACCTTGTGTCACCTTTACCTTCCTTTACCTTGTGTCACTTTTACCTTTTTATTTTCCTTTATCTTCCTTTACCTTGTGTCACCTTTTACCTTCCTTTACCTTGTGTCACCTTTACCTTTTTACCTTGTGTTACCTTCCTTTTACCTTGTGTCACCTTTTATCTTCCTTTACCTTGTGTCACCTTTACCTTCCTTTACCTTGTGTCACCTTTACCTCTTCCTTTACCTTTTACCTTTATCTTCCTTTTACCTTGTGTCACCTTTTTCCTTTCCTTTTTTTACCTTGTGTCACCTTTATCTTCCTTTACCTTGTGTCACCTTTTATCTTCCTTTACCTTGTGTCACCTTTACCTTCCTTTACCTTGTGTCACCTTTATCTTCCTTTACCTTGTGTCACCTTTACTTCCTTTACCTTGTGTCACTTTTTACCTTCCTTTACCTTGTGTCACCTTTTACCTTCCTTTACCTTGTGTCACCTTTACCTTCCTTTACCTTTGTGTCACCTTTTACCTTCCTTTACCTTGTGTCACCTTTACCTTCCTTTACCTTGTGTCACCTTTACCTTCCTTTACCTTGTGTCACCTTTACCTTCCTTTACCTTGTGTCACCTTTATCTTCCTTTACCTTGTGTCACCTTTTACCTTTCACCTTTACCTTCCTTTACCTTGTGTCACCTTTTACCTTCCTTACCTTGTGTCACCTTTTTCCTTCCTTTTTACTTCCATTTTGTCACTTTTACCTTCCTTTTTACCTTGTGTCACCTTTACCTTCCTTTACCTTGTGTCACCTTTACCTTCCTTTACCTTGTGTCACCTTTTACCTTCCTTTACCTTGTGTCACCTTTATCTTCCTTTACCTTGTGTCACCTTTTCCTTTTCCTTCCTTTATTGTGTCACTTTGTCTTCCTTTACCTTGTGTCACCTTTACCTTCCTTTACCTTGTGTCACCTTTATCTTCCTTTACCTTGTGTCACCTTTTCTTCCTTTTTGTGTCACCTTTATTCTTCCTTTACCTTGTGTCACCTTTACCTTCCTTTTATCTTGTGTCACCTTTATCTTCCTTTACCTTGTGTCACCTTTACCTTCCTTTACCTTGTGTCACCTTTACCTTCCTTTACCTTGTGTCACCTTTACCTTCCTTTACCTTGTGTCACCTTTATCTTCCTTTACCTTGTGTCACCTTTTATCTTCCTTTACCTTAGTGTCACCTTTTATCTTCCTTTACCTTGTGTCACCTTTTACCTTCCTTTACCTTGTGTCACCTTTACCTTTTTACCTTGTGTCACCTTTATCTTCCTTTACCTTGTGTCACCTTTACCTTCCTTTTACCTTGTGTCACCTTTATCTTCCTTTACCTTGTGTCACCTTTATCTTCCTTTACCTTGTGTCACCTTTTATCTTCCTTTACCTTGTGTCACCTTTTGTCACCCTTCCTTTACCTTGTGTCACCTTTACCTTCCTTTACCTTGTGTCACTTTTACCTTCCTTTACCTTAGTGTCACCTTTACCTTCCTTTACCTTGTGTCACCTTTTACTTTCCTTCATTTACCTTGTGTCACCTTTTATCTTCCTTTACCTTGTGTCTTTACCTTCCTTTACCTTTGTGTCACCTTTATCTTCCTTTACCTTTGTGTCACCTTTACCTTCCTTTACCTTTGTACCTTTTATCTTCCACCTTTACCTTCCTTTACCTTGTGTCACCTTTACCTTCCTTTACCTTGTGTCACCTTTATCTTCCTTTACCTTGTGTCACTTTTATCTTCCTTTACCTTGTGTCACCTTTACCTTCCTTTACCTTGTGTCACCTTTATCTTCCTTTACCTTGTGTCACCTTTACCTTCCTTTACCTTGTGTCACCTTTATCTTCCTTTACCTTTGTCACCTTTTATCTTCACCTTTTACCTTCCTTTCACCTTTACCTTTTTACCTTTGTCACCTTTACCTTCCTTTACCTTGTGTCACCTTTATCTTCCTTTACCTTGTGTCACCTTTACCTTCCTTTACCTTGTGTCACCTTTATCTTCCTTTTACCTTGTGTCACCTTTTTCTTCCTTTTTACCTTTGGTCACCTTTACCTTCCTTTACCTTGTGTCACCTTTACCTTCCTTTACCTTGTGTCACCTTTACCTTCCTTTACCTTGTGTCACCTTTACCTTCCTTTACCTTGTGTCACCTTTATCTTCCTTTACCTTGTGTCTTCCTTTACCTTGTGTCCTTTTTTATCTTCTTCTTTACCTTGTGTCACCTTTTATCTTCCTTTACCTTCCTTTACCTTCCTTTACCTTGTGTCACCTTTTACCTTCATTTATCTTGTGTCACCTTACCTTCCTTTACCTTGTGTCACCTTTATTCTTCCTTTACCTTGTGTCACCTTTACCTTCCTTTACCTTGTGTCACCTTTTACCTTCCTTTACCTTGTGTCACCTTTATCTTCCTTTATCTTGTGTCACCTTTACCTTCCTTTACCTTAGGTCACCTTTACCTTCCTTTACCTTGTGTCACCTTTATCTTCCTTTACCTTGTGTCACTTTACCTTCCATTTACCTTGTGTCACCTTTTATCTTCCTTTTACCTTGTGTCACCTTTTATCTTCCTTTACCTTTGTGTCACCTTTACCTCTTCCTTTACCTTGTGTCACCTTTTATCTTCCTTTACCTTGTGTCACCTTTATCTTCCTTTACCTTGTGTCACCTTTGTCTTCCTTTACCTTGTGTCACCTTACCTTCCTTTACCTTGTGTCACCTTTTATCTTCCTTTACCTTGTGTCACCTTCCTTTACCTTCACATTTACCTTCCTTTACCTTGTGTCACCTTTACCTTCCTTTACCTTTGTGTCACCTTTACCTTCCTTTACCTTGTGTCACCTTTTACCTTCCTTTACCTTGTGTCACCTTTTATCTTCCTTTACCTTGTGTCACCTTTACCTTCCTTTACCTTGTGTCACCTTTACCTTCCTTTACCTTGTGTCACCTTTACCTTCCTTTACCTTGTGTCACCTTTACCTTCCTTTATCTTGTGTCACCTTTACCTTCCTTTACCTTTGTGTCACCTTTTATCTTCCTTTACCTTGTGTCACCTTTTATCTTCCTTTACCTTGTGTCACCTTTACCTTCCTTTACCTTGTGTCACCTTTTACCTTCCTTTACCTTGTGTCACCTTTTATCTTCCTTTACCTTGTGTCACATTTACCTTCCTTTACCTTGTGTCACCTTTATCTTCCTTTACCTTGTGTCACCTTTTATCTTCCTTTACCTTGTGTCACCTTTATCTTCCTCTTTTACCTTGTGTCACCTTTTATCTTCCTTTACCTTGTGTCACCTTTTACCTTGTTTACCTTGTGTCACCTTTATCTTCCTTTACCTTGTGTCACCTTTTACCTTCCTTTACCTTGTGTCACCTTTACCTTCCTTTACCTTGTGTCACCTTTTATCTTCCTTTACCTTGTGTCACCTTTACCTTCCTTTACCTTGTGTCACCTTTACCTTCCTTTACCTTGTGTCACCTTTTACCTTCCTTTACCTTGTGTCACCTTTATCTTCCTTTTTACCTTGTGTCACCTTTATCTTCCTTTACCTTGTGTCACCTTTTACCTTCCTTTACCTTGTGTCACCTTTATCTTCTTTTACCTTGTGTCACCTTTATCTTCCTTTACCTTGTGTCACCTTTTACCTTCCTTTACCTTGTGTCACCTTCCTTTACCTTGTGTCACTTTTACCTTCCTTTACCTTGTGTCACCTTTTACCTTCCTTTACCTTGTGTCACCTTTATCCTTCCTTTACCTTGTGTCACCTTTACCTTCCTTTACCTTGTGTCACCTTTACCTTCCTTTACCTTGTGTCACCTTTTACCTTCCTTTACCTTGTGTCACCCACCTTCCTTTACCTTGTGTCACTTTTATCTTCCTTTACCTTGTGTCACTTTTATCTTCCTTTACCTTGTGTCACCTTTACCTTCCTTTACCTTTGTGTCACCTTTACCTTCCTTTACCTTGTGTCACCTTTTACCTTCCTTTACCTTGTGTCACCTTTATCTTCCTTTACCTTGTGTCACCTTTACCTTCCTTTACCTTGTGTCACCTTTACCTTCCTTTACCTTGTGTCACCTTTACCTTCCTTTACCTTGTGTCACCTTTATCTTCCTTTACCTTGTGTCACCTTTATCTTCCTTTACCTTTGTGTCACCTTTATCTTCCTTTACCTTGTGTCACCTTTATCTTCCTTTACCTTTGTGTCCTTTACCTTCCTTTCTTGTGTCACCTTTACCTTCCTTTACCTTGTGTCACCTTCCTTTTTATCACCTTTATCTTCCTTTTACCTTGTGTCAATCTTTATCCTTCCTTTACCTTGTGTCACCTTTATCTTCCTTTACCTTGTGTCACCTTTACCTTCCTTTACCTTGTGTCACCTTTACCTTCCTTTACCTTGTGTCACCTTTACCTTCTTTTACCTTTCTTCCTTTACCTTGTGTCACCTTTTACCTTCCTTTACCTTGTGTCACCTTTACCTTCCTTTACCTTGTGTCACCTTTTACCTTCCTTTACCTTGTGTCACCTTTTACCTTCCTTTATCTTGTGTCACCTTTACCTTCCTTTACCTTGTGTCACCTTTTACCTTCCTTACCTTGTTACCTTTACCTTCCTTTACCTTGTGTCACCTTTATCTTCCTTTACCTTGTGTCACATTTTACCTTCCTTTACCTTGTGTCACCTTTACCTTCCTTTACCTTGTGTCACCTTTATCTTCCTTTACCTTTGTGTCACCTTTACCTTCCTTTACCTTGTGTCACCTTTACCTTCCTTTACCTTGTGTCACCTTTATCTTCCTTTACCTTTGTGTCACCTTTGATCTTCCTTTATCTTGTGTCACCTTTATCTTCCTTACCTTGTGTCACTTTTACCTTCCTTTACCTTGTGTCACCTTTACCTTCCTTTACCTTGTGTCACCTTTACCTTCCTTTACCTTGTGTCACATTTACCTTCCCTTCCTTTTATCTTCCTTTACCTTGTGTCACCTTTACCTTCCTTTACCTTGTGTCACCTTTACCTTCCTTTACCTTGTGTCACCTTTTACCTTCCTTTACCTTGTGTCACCTTTTCTTCCTTTACCTTGTGTCACCTTACCTTTTATCTTCCTCTGTGTCACTTTTACCTTCCTTTATCCTTGTGTCACCTTTACCTTTCTTCCTTTACCTTGTGTCACCTTTATCTTCCTTTACTTTGTGTCACCTTTACCTTCCTTTTACCTTGTGTCACTTTTATCTTCCTTTACCTTAGGTGTCACCTTTATCTTCCTTTACCTTGTGTCACCTTTTACCTTCCTTTACCTTGTGTCACCTTTTCTTCCTTTACCTTGTGTCACCTTTTATCTTCCTTTACCTTGTGTCACCTTTACCTTTTTACCTTTGTCACCTTTTTTCCTTCCTTTACCTTTGGTCACCTTTACCTTCCTTTACCTTGTGTCACCTTTATCTTCCTTTACCTTGTGTCACCTTTACCTTCCTTTACCTTGTGTCACCTTTATCTTCCTTTTACCTTGTGTCATCTTCCTTTATCTTCCTTTACCTTTACCTTGTGTCACTTTTATCTTCCTTTACCTTGTGTCACCTTTACCTTCCTTTATCTTGTGTCACCTTTACCTTCCTTTACCTTGTGTCACCTTTACCTTCCTTTCCTTGTGTCACCTTTCCTTTACCTTGTGTCACCTTTATCTTCCATTTACCTTGTGTCACCTTTACCTTCCTTTATCTTTGTGTCACCTTCCTTTACCTTGTGTCACCTTCCTTCCTTTACCTTGTGTCACCTTTATCTTCCTTTACCTTGTGTCACTTTTATCCTTCCTTTTACCTTGTGTCACCTTTACCTTCCTTTACCTTGTGTCACCTTTACCTTCCTTTACCTTGTGTCACCTTTACCTTCCTTTACCTTTGTGTTTACCTTCCTTTACCTTGTGTCACCTTTTACCTTCCTTTACCTTGTGTCACCTTTTATCTTCTTCCTTTACCTTTAGGTCACCTTTATCTTCCTTTATCTTGTGTCACCTTTTATCTTCCTTTTCTTGGTCACCTTTTATCTTCCTTTACCTTGTGTCACCTTTTACCTTCCTTTACCTTGTGTCACCTTTACCTTCCTTTACCTTGTGTCACTTTTACCTTCCTTTACCTTGTGTCACCTTTCCTTTACCTTGTGTCACCTTTTACCTTCCTTTACCTTGTGTCACCTTTTATCTTCCTTTAATTTGTGTCACCTTTATCTTCCTTTACCTTGTGTCACCTTTATCTTCCTTTACCTTGTGTCACCTTTATCTTCCTTTACCTTGTGTCACCTTTATCTTCCTTTACCTTGTGTCACTTTTACCTTCCTTTACCTTGTGTCACCTTTACCTTCCTTTACCTTGTGTCACCTTTATCTTCCTTTACCTTGTGTCACCTTTATCTTCCTTTACCTTGTGTCCTTTACCTTTTATCTTTGTGTCACCTTTACCTTCCTTTACCTTGTGTCACCCTTCCTTTACCTTGTGTCCTTTTATCTTCCTTTTGTGTCACCTTTACCTTCCTTACCTTTGTGTCACCTTTACCTTCCTTTACCTTAGTGTCACCTTTACCTTCCTTTACTTTAGGTCACCTTTACCTTCCTTTACCTTGTGTCACCTTTTATTCTTCCTTTACCTTCCTTCCTTTACCTTGTGTCACCTTTACCTTCCTTTACCTTGTGTCAATTTTACCTTCCTTTACCTTGTGTCACCTTTTATTTTCCTTTACCTTGTGTCACCTTTATCTTCCTTTACCTTGTGTCACCTTTACCTTCCTTTTACCTTGTGTCACCTTTATCTTCCTTTATCTTGTGTCACCTTTATCTTCCTTTTACCTTGTGTCACCTTTATCTTCCTTTACCTTGTGTCACCTTTTATCTTCCTTTACCTTGTGTCACCTTTACCTTCCTTTACCTTTGTGTCACCTTTTATCTTCCTTTCCTTGTGTCACCTTTATCTTCCCTTTACCTTAGTGTCACCTTTATCTTCCTTTACCTTGTGTCACCTTTTACCTTCCTTTACCTTGTGTCACCCTTCCTTTACCTTAGGTCACCTTTATCTTCCTTATCCTTGTGTCACCTTTACCTTCCTTTACCTTGTGTCACTTTTATCTTCCTTTACCTTTGTGTCACCTTTTATCTTCCTTTACCTTGTGTCACCTTTATCTTCCTTCCTTGTGTTTTACCTTGTGTCACCTTTTACCTTCCTTTTTATCTTGGTCACCTTTTATCTTCCTTTACCTTGTGTCACCTTTTACCTTCCTTTACCTTGTGTCACCTTTACCTTCCTTTACCTTGTGTCACCTTTACCTTCCTTTACCTTGTGTCACCTTTATCTTCCTTTACCTTGTGTCACCTTTATCTTCCTTTACCTTGTGTCACCTTTTACCTTCCTTTACCTTGTGTCAATTTTACCTTCCTTTACCTTGTGTCACCTTTACCTTCCTTTACCTTGTGTCACCTTTATCTTCCTTTACCTTAGGTCACCTTTTCCTTCCTTTACCTTGTGTCACCTTTTATCTTCCTTTACCTTGTGTCACCTTTATCTTCCTTTACCTTTGTCACCTTTATCTTCCTTCCTTGTGTTTACCTTCCTTTACCTTGTGTCACCTTTATCTTCCTTTACCTTGTGTCACCTTTGATCTTCCTTTACCTTTGTGTCACCTTTCCTTTACCTTGTGTCACCTTTACCTTCCTTTACCTTGTGTCACCTTTATCTTCCTTTACCTTAGTGTCACCTTTACCTTCCTTTACCTTTGTGTCACCTTTACCTTCCTTTTACCTTGTGTCACCTTTTGATCTTCCTTTACCTTGTGTCACCTTTACCTTCCTTTACCTTTTACCTTAGTCACCTTTTTACCTTCCTTTACCTTGTGTCACCTTTACCTTCCTTTACCTTGTGTCACCTTTATCTTCCTTTACCTTGTGTCACCTTTACCTTCCTTTACCTTTGTCACCTTATCTTCCTTTATCTTCCTTTACCTTGTGTCACCTTTTATCTTCCTTACCTTGTGTCACATTTCCTTCCTTTACCTTGTGTCACCTTTATCTTCCTTTACCTTGTGTCACCTTTATTCTTCCTTTACCTTGTGTCACCTTTTACCTTCCTTTACCTTAGGTCACCTTTATCTTCCTTCCTTTTCACCTTTACCTTCCTTTACCTTGTGTCACCTTTACCTTCCTTTACCTTGTGTCACCTTTATCTTCCTTCCTTGTGTCACCTTTATCTTCCTTTACCTTGTGTCACCTTTACCTTCCTTTACCTTGTGTCACCTTTTATCTTCCTTTACCTTTGGTCATCTTCCTTTACCTTGTGTCACCTTTTACCTTCCTTTACCTTGTGTCACCTTTTACCTTCCTTTACCTTGTGTCACCTTTACCTTCCTTTACTTTAGGTCACCTTTACCTTCCTTTACCTTGTGTCACCTTTATCTTCCTTTACCTTGTGTCACCTTTACCTTCCTTTACCTTGTGTCACTTTTATCTTCCTTTACCTTGTGTCACCTTTACCTTCCTTTACCTTGTGTCCTTTATCTTCCTTTACCTTGTGTCACCTTTTACCTTCCTTTACCTTGTGTCACCTTTACCTTCCTTTACCTTGTGTCACCTTTACCTTCCTTTTACCTTGTGTCACCTTTATCTTCCTTTACCTTTCACCTTTATCTTCCTTTACCTTGTGTCACCTTTACCTTCCTTTACCTTGTGTCACCTTTATCTTCCTTTACCTTGTGTCACCTTTATCTTTTTTTACCTTGTGTCACCTTTATCTTCCTTTACCTTGTGTCACCTTTTATCTTCCTTTACCTTGTGTCACCTTTTACCTTCCTTTACCTTGTGTCACTTTTACCTTCCATTTTACCTTGTTCCTTTTACCTTGTGTCACCTTTATCTTCCTTTACCTTGTGTCACCTTTACCTTCCTTTACCTTGTGTCACCTTTATCTTCCTTTACCTTTGTGTCACCTTTATCTTCCTTTACCTTGTGTCTTCCTTTACCTTGTGTCCTTTATCTTCCTTTACCTTGTGTCTTTTACCTTCCTTTACCTTTCCTTTACCTTGTGTCACTTTTATCTTCCTTTACCTTGTGTCACCTTTATCTTCCTTTTACCTTGTGTCACCTTTACCTTCCTTTACCTTGTGTCACCTTTACCTTCCTTTACCTTGTGTCACCTTTACCTTCCTTTACCTTGTGTCACCTTTTACCTTCCTTTACCTTGTGTCACCTTTTTTATCTTCCTTTACCTTCCTTGTGTCACCTTTACCTTCCTTTACCTTGTGTCACCTTTACCTTCCTTTACCTTGTGTCACCTTTACCTTCCTTTACCTTGTGTCACCTTTTACCTTCCTTTACCTTGTGTCACCATCTTCCTTTACCTTGTGTCACCTTTTACCTTCCTTTACCTTGTGTCACCTTTACCTTCCTTTCCTTGTGTTTACCTTCCTTAATCTTTGTGTCACTCTTCCTTTACCTTGTGTCACCTTTACCTTCCTTTACCTTGTGTCACCTTTACCTTCCTTTACCTTGTGTCACCTTTACCTTCCTTTACCTTGTGTCACTTTTACCTTCCTTTACCTTGTGTCACCTCTTTATCTTCCTTTACCTTGTGTCACCTTTACCTTCCTTTACCTTGTGTCACCTTTACCTTCCTTTACCTTGTGTCACCTTTACCTTCCTTTACCTTGTGTCACCTTTACCTTCCTTTACCTTGTGTCACCTTTACCTTCCTTTACCTTGTGTCACCTTTACCTTCCTTTACCTTGTGTCACCTTTACCTTCCTTTACCTTGTGTCACTTTTACCTTCCTTTACCTTGTGTCACTTTTACCTTCCTTTACCTTGTGTCACCTTTACCTTCCTTTACCTTGTGTCACCTTTACCTTCCTTTACCTTGTGTCACCTTTACCTTCCTTTACCTTGTGTCACCTTTACCTTCCTTTACCTTGTGTCACCTTTACCTTCCTTTACCTTGTGTCACCTTTACCTTCCTTTACCTTGTGTCACCTTTACCTTCCTTTACCTTGTGTCACCTTTACCTTGTGTCACTTTTACCTTCCTTTACCTTGTGTCACCTTTACCTTCCTTTACCTTGTGTCCTTTCCTTCCTTTACCTTGTGTCACCTTTACCTTCCTTTACTTTGTGTCACCTTTACCTTCCTTTACCTTGTGTCACCTTTACCTTCCTTTACCTTGTGTCACCTTTTACCTTCCTTTACCTTGTGTCACCTTTTACCTTCCTTTACCTTGTGTCACCTTTACCTTCCTTTACCTTGTGTCACCTTTTACCTTCCTTTACCTTCCTTTATCTTCCTTGTGTCTTTATCTTCCTTTACCTTCCTTTACCTTCTTTTATCTTTTACCTTGTGTCACCTTTTATCTTCCTTTACCTTGTGTCACCTTTACCTTCCTTTACCTTGTGTCACCTTTACCTTCCTTTACCTTGTTCACCTTTTATCTTCCTTTACCTTGTGTCACCTTTATCTTCCTTTACCTTGTGTCACCTTTATCTTCCTTTACCTTGTGTCACCTTCCTTTACCTTTCCTTCCTTTACCTTGTGTCACCTTTATCTTCCTTTACCTTGTGTCACCTTTATCTTCCTTTACCTTGTGTCACTTTTACCTTCCTTTTACCTTGTGTCACCTTCCTTTACCTTGTTCCTTTACCTTCTTTTACCTTTGTGTCACCTTTTATCTTCCTTTACCTTGTGTCACCTTTACCTTCCTTTACCTTGTGTCACCTTTTACCTTCCTTTACCTTGTGTCACCTTCCTTTTTGTGTCACCTTTCCTTCCTTTACCTTGTGTCACCTTTATCTTCCTTTACCTTGTGTCACTTTTACCTTCCTTTACCTTGTGTCACCTTTACCTTTACCTTGTGTCACCTTTATCTTTCCTTTACCTTGTGTCACCTTTTATCTTCCTTTACCTTGTGTCACTTTACCTTCCTTTACCTTGTGTCACCTTTATCTTCCTTTACCTTGTGTCACCTTTATCTTCCTTTACCTTGTGTCACCTTTATCTTCCTTTTACCTTGTGTCACTTTTACCTTCCTTTACCTTGTGTCACCTTATCTTCCTTTACCTTCCTTTTATCTTCCTTTACCTTGTGTCACCTTTTACCTTCCTTTACCTTGTGTCACATTTACCTTTTACCTTGTTCCTTTACCTTGTGTCACCTTATCTTCCTTTACCTTGTGTCTTTTACCTTCCTTTATCTTTGTGTCACCTTTACCTTCCTTTACCTTGTGTCACCTTTATCTTCCTTTACCTTGTGTCACCTTTATCTTCCTTTACCTTGTGTCACCTTTATCTTCCTTTACCTTGTGTCACCTTCCTTTACCTTGTGTCACCTTTATCTTTTACCTTGTGTCACTTTATCTTCCTTTACCTTTGTGTCACCTTTTATCTTCCTTTACCTTGTGTCACCTTTATCTTCCTTTACCTTGTGTCACCTTCCTTTACCTTGTTCCTTTATCTTCCTTGTGTCACCTTTTTACCTTCCTTTTACCTTGTGTCACCTTTTACCTTCCTTTACCTTAGGTCACCTTTATCTTCCTTTACCTTGTGTCACCTTTACCTTCCCTTTGTGTCACCTTTATCTTCCTTTACCTTGTGTCACCTTTTATCTTCCTTTACCTTGTGTCCTTTACCTTCCCTTGTGTCACCTTTACCTTCCTTTACCTTGTGTCACCTTTACCTTCCTTTATCTTTGTGTCACCTTTACCTTCCTTTACCTTGTGTCACCTTTTACCTTCCTTTACCTTGTGTCACCTTTTATCTTCCTTTACCTTGTGTCACCTTTACCTTCCTTTACCTTGTGTCACCTTTACCTTCCTTTACCTTGTGTCACCTTTACCTTCCTTTACCTTGTGTCACCTTTACCTTCCTTTTACCTTGTGTCACTTTTACCTTCATTTACCTTGTGTCACTTTACCTTCCTTTACCTTTGTGTCACCTTTACCTTCCTTTTTACCTTTACCTTCACCTTTATCTTCCTTTACCTTGTGTCACCTTTTACCTTCCTTTACCTTGTGTCACCTTTACCTTCCTTTACCTTGTGTCATCTTTACCTTCCTTTACCTTGTGTCACCTTTACCTTCCTTTACCTTGTGTCACCTTTACCTTCCTTTTACCTTCCTTGTGTCTTTATCTTCTTTTATCTTCCTTTATCTTCCATCTTGTGTCACCTTTATCTTCCTTTACCTTGTGTCACCTTTACCTTCCTTTACCTTGTGTCACTTTTATCTTCCTTTACCTTGTGTCATTTTTTATCTTCCCTTAGGTCACCTTTCTTCCTTTACCTTGTGTCACTTTATCTTCCTTTACCTTAGTGTCACCTTTATCTTCCTTTACCTTGTGTCACCTTTACCTTCCTTTACCTTGTGTCACCTTTTATCTTGTTACCTTGTGTCATTCTTCCTTTACCTTGTGTCACCTTTACCTTCCTTTACCTTGTGTCACCTTTATCTTCCTTTACCTTGTGTCACCTTTATCTTCCTTTACCTTGTGTCACCTTTATCTTCCTTTACCTTGTGTCACCTTTACCTTCCTTTACCTTGTGTCACATTTACCTTCCTTTACCTTGTGTCACTTTTATCTTCCTTTACCTTGTGTCACCTTTACCTTCCTTTACCTTTGTCACCTTTACCTTCCTTTACCTTGTGTCACCTTTACCTTCCTTTACCTTGTGTCACCTTTACCTTCCTTTACCTTGTGTCATCTTCCTTTACCTTTCCTTTACCTTCCATTTTACCTTGTGTCACTTTATCTTCCTTTACCTTGTGTCACCTTTACCTTCCTTTACCTTGTGTCACCTTTACCTTCCTTTACCTTGTGTCACATTTTCTTCCTTTTTACCTTGTGTCACCTTTTCTTCCTTTACCTTGTGTCACCTTTATCTTCCTTTACCTTGTGTCATCTTTATCTTCCTTTACCTTGTGACACCTTTATCTTCCTTTCACCTTTTTACCTTGTGTCACTTTTACCTTCCTTTACCTTGTGTCACCTTTACCTTCCTTTACCTTGTGTCACCTTTACCTTCCTTTACCTTGTGTCACCTTTACCTTCCTTTACCTTTGTGTCACCTTTATCTTCCTTTACCTTGTGTCACCTTTACCTTCCTTTACCTTGTGTCACCTTTACCTTCCTTTACCTTGTGTCACCTTTTATCTTCCTTTACCTTAGGTCACTTTTATCTTCCTTTACCTTGTTCCTTTTTGTGTCACCTTTACCTTCCTTTACCTTGTGTCACCTTTATCTTCCTTTACCTTGTGTCACCTTTATCCTTCCTTTACCTTAGGTCACCTCTTCCTTTACCTTGTGTCACCTTTATCTTCCTTTACCTTGTGTCACCTTTACCTTCCTTTACCTTGTGTCACTTTATCTTCCTTTTACCTTGTGTCACTTTATCTTCCTTTACCTTGTGTCACCTTTACCTTCCTTTACCTTGTGTCACCTTTACCTTCCTTTACCTTGTGTCACCTTTACCTTCCTTTACCTTGTGTCACCTTTACCTTCCTTTACCTTTATCTTCACATTTTACCTTCCTTTACCTTGTGTCACCTTTTACCTTCCTTTACCTTGTGTCACCTTTACCTTCCTTTACCTTGTGTCACCTTTACCTTCTTTTACCTTGTGTCACCTTTTACCTTCCTTTACCTTGTGTCACCTTTATCTTCCTTTACCTTGTGTCACCTTTACCTTCCTTTACCTTGTGTCACCTTTACCTTCCTTTACCTTGTGTCACCTTTACCTTCCATTTACCTTTGTGTCACCTTTACCTTCCTTTACCTTGTGTCACCTTACCTTCCTTTACCTTGTGTCACCTTTTTACCTTCCTTTTATCTTCCTTTACCTTGTGTCACCTTTACCTTCCTTTACCTTGTGTCACCTTTTATCTTCCTTTACCTTGTGTCACCTTTACCTTCCTTTACCTTGTTCCTTTATCTTCCTTTACCTTGTGTCACTTTTACCTTCCTTTACCTTGTGTCACCTTTACCTTCCTTTACCTTGTGTCACATTTACCTTCCTTTACCTTTGTGTCACCTTTACCTTTGGTCACTTTTCCTTTTTCACCCTTTACCTTGTGTCCTTTATCCTCCTTTACCTTGTGTCACCTTTATCTTCCTTTACCTTGTGTCACTTTACCTTCCTTTACCTTGTGTCACCTTTACCTTCCTTTACCTTGTGTCACCTTTACCTTCCTTTACCTTGTGTCACCATCTTCCTTTACCTTTAGGGTCACCCTTCCTTTACCTTTGTGTCACCTTTACCTTCCTTTACCTTGTGTCATTTTTACCTTCCTTTACCTTGTGTCACCTTTACCTTCCTTTACCTTGTGTCACCTTTACCTTCCTTTACCTTGTGTCACCTTTACCTTCCTTTACCTTGTGTCACCTTTTATCTTCCTTTACCTTGTGTCACCTTTTACCTTCCTTTACCTTGTGTCACCTTTATCTTCCTTTACCTTGTTCCTTTATCTTCCTTTACCTTGTGTCATCTTCCTTTTGTGTCACCTTACCTTCCTTTACCTTGTGTCACTTTTTACCTTGTGTCACTTTTTCTTCCTTTACCTTGTGTCACCTTTTACCTTCCTTTACCTTGTGTCACCTTTACCTTCCTTTACCTTGTGTCACCTTTATCTTCCTTTACCTTGTGTCACCTTTACCTTCCTTTACCTTGTGTCACTTTTATCTTCCTTTACCTTGTGTCACTTTTACTTCCTTTACCTTGTGTCACCTTTACCTTCCTTTACCTTGTGTCACCTTTTATCTTCCTTTACCTTGTGTCACCTTTATCTTCCTTTACCTTGTGTCACCTTTACCTTCCTTTACCTTGTGTCACCTTTACCTTCCTTTACCTTGTGTCACTTTTACCTTCCTTTACCTTGTGTCACCTTTATCTTCCTTTACCTTGTGTCACCTTTACCTTCCTTTACCTTGTGTCACCTTTATCTTCCTTTCCTTGTGTCACCTTTATCTTCCTTACCTTGTGTCACCTTTATCTTCCTTTACCTTGTGTCACCTTTTTTCCTTACCTTGTGTCACTTCCTTTTTATCTTCCTTTACCTTGTGTCACCTTTACCTTCCTTTACCTTGTGTCACCTTTACCTTCCTTTACCTTGTGTCACCTTTATCTTCCTTTACCTTGTGTCACCTTTTACCTTCCTTTACCTTCCTTTTACCTTCCTTTACCTTTGTGTCACCTTTTATCTTCCTTTCCTTACCTTTCTTGTGTCACCTTTACCTTCCTTTACCTTTTCACCTTTCCTTCCTTTACCTTGTGTCACCTTTTATCTTCCTTTACCTTGTGTCACCTTTATCTTCCTTTACCTTGTGTCACCTTTATCTTCCTTTACCTTGTGTCACCTTTTATCTTCCTTTTTTTACCTTTCACCTTTACCTTCCTTACCTTTACCTTTCCTTCCTTTACCTTGTGTCACTTTTACCTTCCTTTACCTTGTGTCACCTTTACCTTCCTTTACCTTAGTTTTATCTTCCTTTACCTTGTGTCACCTTTTATCTTCCTTTACCTTGTGTCACCTTTTACCTTCCTTTACCTTGTGTCACCTTTACCTTCCTTTACCTTGTGTCACCTTTATCTTCCTTTACCTTGTGTCACCTTTTTCCTTCCTTTACCTTGTGTCACCTTTACCTTCCTTTACCTTGTGTCACTTTTACCTTCCTTTACCTTTGTGTCTTTACCTTGTGTCACCTTTATCTTCCTTTACCTTCCTTACCTTGTGTCACCTTTTATCTTCCTTTACCTTTGTGTCACCTTTTACCTTCCTTTACCTTTGTGTCACCTTTATCTTCCTTTACCTTGTGTCACCTTCCTTTTTTACCTTGTTCCTTTATCTTCCTTTTACATCTTGTGTCACCTTTACCTTCCTTTACCTTGTGTCACCTTTATCTTCCTTTACCTTGTGTCACCTTTATCTTCCTTTACCTTGTGTCATCTTCCTTTACCTTCACTTTTTTCCTTTATCTTGTGTCACCTTTTTCTTCCTTTACCTTGTGTCACCTTTACCTTCCTTTACCTTGTGTCACCTTTATCTTCCTTTTACCTTGTGTCACCTTTACCTTCCTTTACCTTGTGTCACCTTTACCTTTCCTTTACCTTGTGTCACCTTTACCTTCCTTTACCTTGTGTCACCTTTCCTTTTACCTTTGTGTCCTTTACCTTCCTTGTGTGTCACCTTTATCTTCCTTTACCTTGTGTCACCTTTATCTTCCTTTACCTTGTGTCACCCTTCTTTTACCTTGTGTCACCTTTACCTTCCTTTACCTTGTGTCACCTTTATCTTCCTTTACCTTGTGTCACCTTTTACCTTCCCTTTTTCACCTTCCTTCCTTTACCTTGTGTCACCTTTTACCTTTCCTTTACCTTGTGTCACCTTTATCTTCCTTTACCTTGTGTCACCTTCCTTTACCTTGTGTCTTTTACCTTCCTTTACCTTGTGTCACCTTTACCTTCCTTTACCTTGTGTCACCTTTACCTTCCTTTACCTTGTGTCACCTCTTTTATCTTCCTTTACCTTGTGTTTACCTTCCTTTACCTTGTGTCACCTTTATCTTCCTTTACCTTGTGTCACTTGTTCACCTTTTCCTTCCTTTACCTTGTGTCACCTTTTATCTTCCTTTCCTTGGTCACCTTTATCTTCCTTTACCTTGTGTCACCTGTGTTTTTACCTTCCTTTACCTTGTGTCACCTTTACCTTCCTTTACCTTTGTGTCACCTTTATCTTCCTTTACCTTGTGTCACCTTTACCTTCCTTTACCTTGTGTCACCTTTACCTTCCTTTACCTTGTGTCACCTTTACCTTCCTTTACCTTGTGTCACCATCTTCCTTTACCTTTCCTTTACCTTTACCTTGTGTCACCTTTACCTTCCTTTACCTTGTGTCACCTTTATCTTCCTTTACCTTGTGTCACCTTTACCTTCCTTTTACCTTGTGTCACCTTTATCTTCCTTTACCTTGTGTCACCTTTATCTTCCTTTACCTTGTGTCACTTTACCTTCCTTTACCTTGTGTCACCTTTACCTTCCTTTACCTTGTGTCACCTTTATCTTCCTTTACCTTGTGTCACCTTCCTTTACCTTTCCTTTACCTTCCTTTACTCCTTTGTGTCACCTTTATCTTCCTTTACCTTGTGTCACCTTTATCTTCCTTTACCTTGTGTCACCATCTTCCTTTACCTTGTGTCACTTTTATCTTCCTTTACCTTGTGTCACCTTTATCTTCCTTTACCTGTCCTTTTATTCTCCTTTACCTTGTGTCACCTTTTACTCTTCCTTTACCTTGTGTCACTTTTACCTTGTGTCCTTTACCTTTTTACCTTGTGTCACCTTTACCTTCCTTTACCTTGTGTCACCTTTTATCTTCCTTTACCTTGTGTCACCTTTACCTTCCTTTACCTTGTGTCACCTTTACCTTCCTTTACCTTGTGTCACTTTTATCTTCCTTTACCTTGTGTCACCTTTACCTTCCTTTACCTTTTTACCTTCCTTTACCTTGTGTCACCTTTACCTTCCTTTACCTTGTGTCACCTTTATCTTCCTTTACCTTGTGTCACCTTTACCTTCCTTTACCTTGTGTCACCTTTTACCTTCCTTTACCTTTGGTCACCTTTTATCTTCCTTTCCTTGTTCACTTTTATCTTCCTTTACCTTGTGTCACCTTTACCTTCCTTTCCTTCCTTTTACCTTACCTTGTGTCATCTTCCTTTACCTTGTGTCACCTTCCTTCCTTTACCTTGTGTCACCTTTTACCTTCCACCTTGTGTTTTACCTTCCTTTACCTTGTGTCACCTTTTACCTTCCTTTACCTTGTGTCACCTTTACCTTCCTTTATCTTGTGTCACCTTTACCTTCCTTTACCTTGTGTCACCTTTACCTTCCTTTACCTTGTGTCACCTTTTACCTTCCTTTACCTTGTGTCACCTTTTACCTTCCTTTACCTTGTGTCACCTTTACCTTCCTTTACCTTGTGTCACTTTACCTTCCTTTACCTTGTGTCACCTTTACCTTCCTTTACCTTTGTGTCACCTTTTTACCTTAGGTCACCTTTACCTTCCTTTACCTTGTGTCACCTTTACCTTCCTTTACCTTGTGTCACCTTTATCTTCCTTTACCTTGTGTCACCTTTTACCTTCATTTACCTTGTGTCACCTTTACCTTCCTTTACCTTGTGTCACCTTTTATCTTCCTTTACCTTTACCTTGTGTCACCTTTACCTTCCTTTACCTTGTGTCACCTTTATCTTCCATTTACCTTGTGTCACCTTTATCTTCATTTACCTTGTGTCACCTTTCCTTTTTACCTTGTGTCACCTTTACCTTCCTTTACCTTGTGTCACCTTTTACCTTCCTTTACCTTGTGTCACCTTTATCTTCCTTTACCTTGTGTCACCTTTACCTTCCTTTACCTTGTGTCACCTTTTACCTTCCTTTACCTTGTGTCACCTTTACCTTCCTTTACCTTTGTGTCACCTTTTACCTTCCTTTACCTTGTGTCACCTTTATCTTCCTTTACCTTGTGTCACCTTTACCTTCCTTTACCTTGTGTCACCTTTACCTTCCTTTACCTTGTGTCACCTTTATCTTCCTTTACCTTGTGTCACCTTTTATCTTCCTTTACCTTGGTCACCTTTACCTTCCTTTACCTTGTGTCACCTTTTTTATCTTCACCTTACCTTCCTTTACCTTGTGTCACCTTTACCTTCCTTTACCTTGTGTCACCTTTATCTTCCTTTACCTTGTGTCACCTTTACCTTCCTTTACCTTGTGTCACCTGATCTTTTTCTTTAGGTCACTTTTATCTTCCTTTACCTTTGTGTCACCTTTTACTTCCTTCCTTTACCTTGTGTCACTTTACCTTCCACCTTTTGTCACCTTTATCTTCCTTTACCTTGTGTCACCTTTACCTTCCTTTACCTTGTGTCCTTTTACCTTGTGTCACCTTACCTTCCTTTTACCTTGTGTCACCTTTATCTTCCTTTACCTTGTGTCACCTTTACCTTCCTTTACCTTGTGTCACTTTTACCTTCCTTTACCTTGTGTCACCTTTACCTTCCTTTACCTTTGTGTCACCTTTACCTTCCTTTACCTTGTGTCACCACCTTCCTTTACCTTTTATCTTCCTTTACCTTGTTCACCTTTATTCTTCCTTTACCTTGTGTCACCTTTACCTTCCTTTACCTTTTTCACCTTTTTATCTTCCTTTACCTTGTGTCACCTTTTACCTTCCTTTTACCTTGTGTCACCTTTACCTTCCTTTACCTTGTGTCACCTTTACCTTCCTTTACCTTGTGTCACCTTTATCTTCCTTTACCTTGTGTCACCTTTTACCTTCCTTTACCTTGTGTCACCTTTATCTTTTACCTTCCTTATCTTCCTTTACCTTGTGTCACCTTTTACCTTCCTTTACCTTGTGTCACCTTTATCTTCCTTTACCTTTTGTGTCACCTTTTTACCTTCCTTTACCTTGTGTCACCTTTATCTTCCTTTATCTTGTGTCACCTTTTACCTTCCTTTACCTTGTGTCACCTTTACCTTCCTTTACCTTGTGTCACCTTTACCTTCCTTTACCTTGTGTCACTTTTTCTTCCTTTACCTGTCACTTTTTCTTCCTTTACCTTGTGTCACCTTTATCTTCCTTTACCTTGTGTCACCTTTATCTTCCTTTACCTTGTGTCACCTTTACCTTTTACCTACCTTCCTTTACCTTGTGTCACCTTTATCTTCCTTTACCTTGTGTCACCTTTACCTTCCTTTATCTTGTGTCACCTTTACCTTCCTTTACCTTGTGTCACCTTTATCTTCCTTTACCTTGTGTCACCTTTATCTTCCTTTACCTTGTGTCACCTTTACCTTCCTTTACCTTGTGTCACCTTTTACCTTCCTTTACCTTGTGTCACCTTTTATCTTCCTTTACCTTTTTGTGTCACCTCTTTTTACCTTGTGTCACCTTTACCTTCCTTTACCTTGTGTCACTTTTATCTTCCTTTACCTTGTGTCACCTTTACCTTCCTTTACCTTGTGTCACCTTTTATCTTCCTTTACCTTGTGTCACTTTTTTACCTTCCTTTACCTTGTGTCACCTTTACCTTCCTTTACCTTGTGTCACCTTTACCTTCCTTACCTTTTACCTTTACCTTCCACCTTTGTACCCTTCCTTTACCTTGTGTTTATCTTCCTTTACCTTCACCTTTACCTTCCTTTACCTTGTGTCACCTTTACCTTCCTTTACCTTGTGTCACCTTTTCCTTCCTTTACCTTGTGTCACCTTTACCTTCCTTTACCTTGTGTCACCTTTTACCTTCCTTTACCTTGTGTCACCTCTTCCTTTACCTTGTGTCACCTTTACCTTCCTTTACCTTGTGTCACCTTTTACCTTCCTTTACCTTGTGTCACCTTTTATCTTCCTTTACCTTGTGTCACCTTTTACCTTCCTTTACCTTGTGTCACTTTTTACCTTCCTTTACCTTGTGTCACCTTTACCTTCCTTTACCTTGTGTCACCTTTATCTTCCTTTACCTTTGTGTCACCTTTATCTTCCTTTTCTTGTGTCACCTTTTACCTTCCTAGGTCACCTTTCTTCCTTTACCTTGTGTCACCTTTCTTCCTTTACCTTGTGTCACCTTTACCTTCCTTTATCTTGTGTCACCTTTATCTTCCTTCCTTGTGTCACCTTTATCTTCCTTTACCTTGTGTCACTTTTACCTTCCTTACCTTTGTGTCACCTTTATCTTCCTTTACCTTGTGTCACTCTTCCTTTACCTTGTGTCACCTTTATCTTCCTTTTACCTTGTGTCACCTTTACCTTCCTTTTACCTTGTGTCATCTTTTACCTTCCTTTACCTTGTGTCACCTTTACCTTCCTTTACCTTGTGTCACCTTTTATCTTCCCTTTACCTTGTGTCACCTTTACCTTTTACCTTGGTCACCTTTCTTGTGTCACTTTTTTATCTTCCTTTACCTTGTGTCACCTTTACCTTCCTTTACCTTGTGTCACCTTATCTTTTTACCTTAGGTCACCTTTATCTTCCTTTACCTTGTGTCACCTTTTACCTTCCTTTACCTTGTGTCACCTTTACCTTCCTTTACCTTGTGTCACCTTTACCTTCCTTTATCTTGTGTCACCTTTTTACCTTCCTTTACCTTGTGTCACCTTCCTTCCTTTACCTTGTGTCACCTTTCCTTCCTTTACCTTGTGTCACCTTTACCTTCCTTTACCTTGTGTCACCTTTTACCTTCCTTTACCTTGTGTCACCTTTTATCTTCCTTTACCTTTGTGTCATTTTATCTTCCTTTACCTTTGTCACCTTTACCTTCCTTTACCTTGTGTCACCTTTTACCTTGTGTCATCTTTTTACCTTCCTTTACTTCCCTTGTGTCACTTTTACCTTCCTTTACCTTTGTGTCACCTTTACCTTCCTTTATCTTGTGTCACCTTTATCTTCCTTACCTTGTGTCACCTTTTACCTTCCTTTACCTTTGTGTCACCTTTACTTCTTCCTTTACCTTGTGTCACCTTTATCTTCCTTCCTTTACCTTGTGTCACCTTTATCTTCCTTTACCTTGTGTCACCTTACCTTCCTTTACCTTGTGTCACCTTTACCTTCCTTTACCTTCCTTTACCTTGTGTCACTTTACCTTCCTTTACCTTGTGTCACCTTTACCTTCCTTTACCTTGTGTCACCTTTACCTTCCTTACCTTGTGTCACCTTTTTTTCCTTTACCTTGTGTCACCCTTCCTTTACCTTGTGTCACCTTTATCTTCCTTTACCTTGTGTCACCTTTACCTTCCTTTACCTTGTGTCACCTTTACCTTCCTTTACCTTGTGTCACTTTTACCTTCCTTTACCTTGTGTCACCTTTATCTTCCTTTACCTTGTGTCACCTTTATCTTCCTTTACCTTGTGTCACCTTTATCTTCCTTTACCTTGTGTCACCTTTACCTTCCTTTACCTTGTGTCACCTTTACCTTCCTTTACCTTGTGTCACCTTTATCTTCCTTTACCTTTGTGTCACCTTTATCTTCCTTTACCTTGTTCACCTTTACCTTCCACCTTTTCACCTTTACCTTCCTTTACCTTGTGTCACCTTATCTTCCTTTACCTTGTGTCACCTTTATCTTCCTTTACCTTGTGTCACCTTTATCTTTTACCTTGTGTCACCTTTATCTTCCTTTACCTTGTGTCACTTTTACCTTCCTTTATTTTACCTTCCTTTACCTTGTGTCACCTTTACCTTCCTTTACCTTGTGTCACCTTTATCTTCCTTTACCTTGTGTCACCTTTACCTTCCTTTACCTTGTGTCACCTTTATCTTCCTTTACCTTGTGTCACTTTACCTTCCTTTACCTTGTGTCACCTTTACCTTCCTTTACCTTGTGTCACCTTTACCTTCCTTTACCTTGTGTCACCTTTTACCTTCCTTTACCTTGTGTCACCTTATCTTCCTTACCTTGTGTCACCTTTATCTTCCTTTTTACCTTGTGTCACCTTTATCTTCCTTTACCTTGTGTCACTTTATCTTCCTTACCTTGTGTCACCTTTACCTTCCTTTACCTTGTGTCACCTTTTATCTTCCTTTTTACCTTGTGTCACTTTACCTTCCTTTACCTTGTGTCCTTTACCTTCCTTGTGTCACCTTTACCTTCCTTTACCTTGTGTCACCTTTACCTTCCTTTACCTTGTGTCACCTTTTACCTTCCTTACCTTGGTTACCTTTACCTTCCTTTCACCTTTTACCTTTCCTTTTACCTTGTGTCACCTTTATCTTCCTTTACCTTGTGTCACCTTTTACCTTCCTTTACCTTGTGTCACTTTTACCTTCCTTTACCTTGTGTCACTTTTATCTTCCTTTACCTTGTGTCACCTTTACCTTCCTTTACCTTGTGTCACCTTTACCTTCCTTTACCTTGTGTCACCCTTCCTTTACCTTGTGTCACCTTTATCTTCCTTTACCTTGTGTCACCTTATCTTCCTTTACCTTGTGTCCTTTTATCTTCCTTTACCTTGTGTCACCTTTACCTTCCTTTACCTTGTGTCACCTTTTACCTTCCTTTACCTTGTGTCACCTTTACCTTCCTTTACCTTGTGTCACCTTTTATCTTCCTTTACCTTGTGTCACCTTCCTTCCTTTTTTACCTTGTGTCTTTACCTTCCTTTTACCTGTCCTTTACCTTCCTTTACCTTGTGTCACCTTTTATCTTCCTTTACCTTGTGTCACCTTTACCTTCCTTTACCTTGTGTCACTTACCTTCCTTTACCTTGTGTCACCTTTACCTTCCTTTACCTTGTGTCACCTTTTACCTTCCTTTACCTTGTGTCACCTTTCCTTCCTTTCCTTGTGTCACCTTTATCTTCCTTTACCTTGTGTCACCTTTCCTTCCTTTACCTTGTGTCTTTACCTTCCTTTACCTTGTGTCACTTTACCTTTTACCTTGTGTCACCTTTATCTTCCTTTACCTTGTGTCACTTTACCTTCCTTTACCTTGTGTCACCTTTACCTTCCTTTACCTTGTGTCACTTTTATCTTCATTTACCTTGTGTCACCTTTTATCTTCCTTTACCTTGTGTCACTTTACCTTCCTTTACCTTGTGTCTTTATCTTCCTTTACCTGTCACCTTTACCTTTTTACCTTGTGTCACCTTTACCTTCCTTTACCTTGTGTCACCTTTTATCTTCCTTTATCTTTGTCACCTTTTTCCTTTTTACCTTAGGTCACCTTTACCTTCCTTTACCTTGTGTCACCTTTTACCTTCCTTTACCTTGTGTCACCTTTACCTTCCTTTACCTTGTGTCACCTTTATCTTCCTTTACCTTGTGTCACCTTTACCTTCCTTTACCTTGTGTCACTTTACCTTCCTTTACCTTGTGTCACCTTTACCTTCCTTTACCTTGTGTCACCTTTACCTTCCTTTACCTTGTGTCACCTTTTTACCTTCTTCCTTTACCTTGTGTCACCTTTTACCTTCCTTTACCTTGTGTCACCTTTACCTTCCTTTACCTTGTGTCACCTTATCTTCCTTTACCTTGTGTCACCTTTTACCTTCCTTTTTACCTTGTGTCACCTTCCTTTACCTTGTTCCTTTACCTTGTGTCATCTTTACCTTCCTTTACCTTGTGTCACTTTTACCTTCCTTTACCTTGTGTCACCTCTTTTACCTTGTGTCACCTTTATCTTCCTTTACCTTGTGTCACCTTTACCTTCCTTTTTTACCTTGTGTCACCTTTACCTTCCTTTACCTTGTGTCACCTTTACCTTCCTTTACCTTGTGTCACCTTTATCTTCCTTTACCTTGTGTCACCTTTTACCTTCCTTTACCTTGTGTCACTTTACCTTCCTTTACCTTGTGTCACTTTCCTTCCTTTACCTTGTGTCACTTTACCTTCCTTTACCTTGTGTCACCTTTTACCTTCCTTTACCTTGTGTCACCTTTTACCTTCCTTTACCTTGTGTCACCTTTACCTTCCTTTACCTTGTGTCACCTTTTACCTTCCTTTACCTTGTGTCACCTTTACCTTCCTTTACCTTGTGTCACCTTTACCTTCCTTTTACCTTGTGTCACTTTTACCTTCCTTTACCTTGTGTCACCTTTTATCTTCCTTTACCTTGTGTCACCTTTACCTTCCTTTACCTTGTGTCACCTTTACCTTCCTTTACCTTGTGTCACCTTTACCTTCCTTTACCTTGTGTCACCTTTACCTTCCTTTACCTTGTGTCACCTTTACCTTCCTTTACCTTGTGTCACCTTTACCTTGTGTCACTTTTCCTTCCTTTACCTTGTGTCACTTTTACCTTCCTTTACCTTGTGTCACCTTTACCTTCTTTTACCTTGTGTCACCTTTACCTTCCTTTACCTTGTGTCACCTTTACCTTCCTTTACCTTGTGTCACCTTTACCTTCCTTTACCTTGTGTCACCTTTACCTTCCTTTACCTTGTGTCACCTTTACCTTCCTTTACCTTGTGTCACCTTTATCTTCCTTTACCTTGTGTCACTTTTATCTTCCTTTCCTTGTGTCACCTTTACCTTCCTTTACCTTGTGTCACCTTTACCTTCCTTTACCTTGTGTCACCTTTACCTTCCTTTACCTTGTGTCACCTTTACCTTCCTTACCTTGTGTCACTTTTATCTTCCTTTACCTTGTGTCACCTTTTACCTTCCTTTACCTTGTGTCACCTTTTATCTTCCTTTACCTTGTGTCACCTTTATCTTCTTTTACCTTGTGTCACCTTTACCTTCCTTTACCTTGTGTCACCTTTTATCTTCCTTTACCTTGTGTCACTTTTCTTCCTTTACCTTGTTACCTTTACCTTCCTTTACCTTGTGTCACCTTTTACCTTCCTTTACCTTGTGTCACCTTTACCTTCCTTTACCTTGTGTCACTTTTACCTTCCTTTACCTTGTGTCACCTTATCTTCCTTTACCTTGTGTCACCTTTACCTTCCTTTACCTTGTGTCACCTTTTACCTTCCTTTACCTTAGGTCACCTTTATCTTCCTTTACCTTGTGTCACCTTTACCTTCCATTTACCTTTGTCACCTTTATCTTCCTTTACCTTGTGTCACCTTTACCTTCCTTTACCTTTGTGTCACTTTTTATCTTCCTTTACCTTGTGTCACCTTTACCTTCTTTTACCTTTGTGTCACCTTACCTTCCTTTACCTTGTGTCACCTTTATCTTCCTTTACCTTGTGTCACCTTTATCTTCCTTTACCTTGTGTCACTTTTACCTTCATTTACCTTGTGTCACTTTTATCTTCCTTTACCTTGTGTCACCTTTCCTTCCTTTACCTTGTGTCACCTTTTATCTTAGGTCACCTTTATCTTCCTTTACCTTTGTGTCACCTTTTACCTTCCTTACCTTGTGTCACCTTTACCTTCCTTTACCTTGTGTCACCTTTTATCTTCCTTTACCTTGTGTCACCTTTACCTTCCTTTACCTTGTGTCACCTTTACCTTCCTTTACCTTGTGTCACCTTTTATCTTCCTTTACCTTGTGTCACCTTTACCTTCCTTTTACCTTGTGTCACTTTACCTTCCTTTACCTTGTGTCACCTTTATCTTCCTTTACCTTGTGTCACCTTTACCTTCCTTTACCTTGTGTCACCTTTTATCTTCCTTTACCTTGTGTCACCTTTACCTTCCTTTACCTTGTGTCACCTTTATCTTCCTTTTACCTTTGTGTCCTTTACTTCCTTGTGTCACCTTTACCTTCTTTTACCTTGTTTACCTTTATCTTCCTTTACCTTGTGTCACCTTTTACCTTCCTTTACCTTGTGTCACCTTTTACCTTCCTTTTACCTTTGTCACTTTTACCTTCCTTTACCTTGTGTCATCTTTACCTTCCTTTACCTTGTTCACCTTTACCTTCCTTACCTTGTGTCACCTTTATCTTCCTTTACCTTGTGTCTTTACCTTCCTTTACCTTGTGTCACCTTTACCTTCCTTTACCTTGTGTCACCTTTTACCTTCCTTTACCTTGTGTCACCTTTACCTTCACCTTTTCACCTTCCTTTACCTTGTGTCACCTTTATCTTCCTTTACCTTGTGTCACCTTTACCTTCCTTCACCTTTGTCTTCTTTACCTTTGTTCACTTTTTTTACCTTCCTTTACCTTGTGTCACTTTATCTTCTTTTTTTGTTTACCTTCCTTTACCTTGTGTCACCTTTACCTTCCTTTACCTTGTGTCACCTTATCTTCCTTTTTTAGGTCATCTTTATCTTCCTTTACCTTAGGTCACCTTTTACCTTCCTTTTTACCTTGTGTCATCTTTTACCTTCCTTTACCTTGTGTCACCTTTACCTTCCTTTACCTTGTGTCATCTTCCTTTACCTTGTGTCACCTTTTATCTTCCTTTACCTTGTGTCACCTTTATCTTCCTTTACCTTGTGTCACCTTTATCTTCCTTTTACCTTTCACCTTTTCTTTTACCTTTGTGTCACCTTTATCTTCCTTTACCTTGTGTCACCTTTACCTTCCTTTACCTTGTGTCTTTACCTTGTGTCACTTTACCTTCCTTTACCTTGTGTCACCTTTACCTTCCTTTTCCTTGTGTCACCTTTACCTTCCTTTACTCTTGTAGTGTCACCTTTTACCTTCCTTTACCTTGTGTCACCTTTATCTTCCTTTACCTTGTGTCCTTCCTTTACCTTGTGTCACCTTTACCTTCCTTTACCTTGTGTCACCTTTACCTTCCTTTACCTTGTGTCACCTTTGTCTTCCTTTACCTTGTGTCACCTTTATCTTCCTTTACCTTGTGTCACCTTTACCTTCCTTTACCTTGGTCACTTTACCTTCCTTTACCTTAGTGTCACCTTTTACCTTCCTTTACCTTTGTGTCACTTTTATCTTCCTTTTACCTTGTGTCACCTTTTACCTTCCTTTACCTTGTGTCACCTTTTACCTTCCTTTACCTTGTGTCACCTTTACCTTCCTTTACCTTGTGTCACCTTTACCTTTTACCTTTCCTTTACCTTCCTTTACCTTTGTGTCACCTTTACCTTCCTTATCTTGTGTCCTTTTACCTTCCTTTACCTTGTGTCACCTTTTACCTTCCTTTACCTTGTGTCACCTTTACCTTCCTTTACCTTGTGTCACCTTTATCTTCCTTTCCTTGTGTCACCTTTACCTTCCTTTACCTTGTGTCACCTTTTATCTTCCTTTTACCTTGTGTCACCTTTACCTTCCTTTTACCTTGTGTCACCTTTTATCTTCCTTTACCTTGTGTCACTTTTACCTTCCTTTACCTTGTGTCACCTTTTATCTTCCTTTACCTTGTGTCACCTTTACCTTCCTTTATCTTGTGTCACCTTTACCTTCCTTTACCTTGTGTCACCTTTTACCTTCCTTACCTTGTGTCACCTTTATCTTCCTTTACCTTTTCCTTTACCTTCCTTACCTTGTGTCACCTTTATCTTCCTTTACTCAGTCACCTTTACCTTCCTTTACCTTGTGTCACCTTTACCTTCCTTTACCTTGTGTCAACCTTTATCTTCCTTTACCTTTCACCTTTTTACCTTCCTTTACCTTGTGTCACCTTTACCTTCCTTTACCTTGTGTCATCTTCCTTTACTTTGGTCACCTTTCCTTCCTTTACCTTGTGTCACCTTTATCTTCCTTTACCTTGTGTCACCTTTACCTTCCTTTTACCTTGTGTCACCTTTTTACCTTTTCCTTTACCTTTGTGTCACCTTTTACCTTCCTTTACCTTGTGTCACCTTTCACCTTTACCTTCCTTTACCTTGTGTCACTTTATCTTCCTTTACCTTGTGTCACCTTTACCTTCCTTTACCTTGTGTCACCTTTTATCTTCCTTTACCTTGTGTCACCTTTTACCTTCCTTTTACCTTGTGTCACCTTTTACCTTCCTTTACCTTGTGTCACCTTTTACCTTCCTTTACCTTGTGTCACCTTATCTTCCTTTACCTTGTGTCACCTTTACCTTCCTTTACCTTGTGTCACCTTATCTTCCTTTACCTTGTGTCACCTTTACCTTCCTTTACCTTGTGTCACCTTTACCTTCCTTTACCTTGTGTCACCTTTACCTTCCTTTACCTTGTGTCACCTTTATCTTCCTTTACCTTGTGTCACTTTACCTTCCTTTACCTTGTGTCACCTTTACCTTCCTTTACCTTGTGTCACCTTTTACCTTCCTTTACCTTGTGTCACCTTTACCTTCCTTTACCTTGTGTCACTTTACCTTCCTTTACCTTGTGTCACCTTTACCTTCCTTTACCTTGTGTCATCTTTTATCTTCCTTTATCTTTGTGTCACCTTTTACCTTCCTTTACCTTGTGTCACCTTTACCTTCCTTTACCTTGTGTCACCTTTACCTTCCTTACCTTGTGTCAATTTTTATCCTTTACCTTGTGTCACCTTTTACCTTCCTTTACCTTGTGTCACCTTTATCTTCCTTTACCTTGTGTCACCTTTACCTTCCTTTACCTTGTGTCACCTTTACCTTCCTTTACCTTGTGTCACCTTTTACCTTCCTTTACCTTTGTGTCACCTTTTCTTTCCTTATCTTGTGTCACTTTTACCTTCCTTTACCTTGTGTCACCTTTTACCTTCCTTTACCTTGTGTCACCTTTACCTTCCTTTACCTTGTGTCACCTTACCTTTCCTTACCTTGTGTCACCTTTTACCTTCCTTTACCTTTAGGTCACCTTACCTTCCTTTACCTTGTGTCACCTTTATCTTCCTTTACCTTGTGTCACTTTATCTTTCCTTTACCTTGTGTCACCTTATTTTCCTTTACCTTGTGAATCACCTTTATCTTCCTTTACCTTGTGTCACCTTTACCTTCCTTTACCTTGTGTCACTTTTACCTTCCTTTACCTTGTGTCACCTTTACCTTCCTTTACCTTGTGTCACCTTTACCTTCCTTTAATTTGTCTTTCACCTTTCCCTTCCTTTACCTTGTGTCACCTTTTATCTTCCTTTACCTTGTGTCACCTTTTTACCTTCCTTACCTTTCACCTTTACCTTCCTTTACCTTGTGTCACCTTTTATCTTCCTTTACCTTGTGTCACCTTTATCTTCCTTTCCCTTAGGTCACCTTTACCTTCCTTTACCTTGTGTCACCTTTACCTTCCTTTACCTTGTGTCACCTTTATCTTCCTTTACCTTAGTTCACCTTACCTTCCTTTACCTTGTGTCACCTTTATCTTCCTTTACCTTGTGTCACCTTTACCTTCCTTTACCTTTGTGTCACCTTTTTATCTTCCTTTACCTTTGTGTCACCTTTATCTTCCTTTACCTTGTGTCACCTTTTATCTTCCTTTACCTTGTGTCACTTTTACCTTCCTTTACCTTGTGTCACTTTTACCTTCCTTTACCTTTGTGTCACCTTTATCTCTTCCTTTACCTTGTGTCACCTTTATCTTCCTTTACCTTGTGTCACCTTTACCTTCCTTTATCTTTTGTCCCTTTATCTTCCTTTACCTTGTGTCACCTTCCTTTACCTTGTGTTACCTTCCTTTACCTTGTGTCACCTTACCTTCCTTTACCTTGTGTCACTTTTATCTTCCCTTTTGTGTCACCTTTTATCTTCCTTTACCTTGTGTCCCTTTTTTACCTTCCTTTACCTTGTGTCACCTTTGATCTTCCTTTACCTTGTGTCACCTTTACCTTCCTTTACCTTGTGTCACCTTTACCTTCCTTTACCTTGTGTCACCTTTTACCTTCCTTACCTTGTGTCACTTTTATCTTCCTTTATCTTGTGTCACTTTTATCTTCCTTACCTTGTGTCACTTTTATCTTCCTTTTTCTTGTGTCACCTTTACCTTCCTTTACCTTGTGTCACTTTACCTTCCTTTACCTTGTGTCACCTTTTACCTTCCTTTACCTTGTGTCACCTTTTACCTTTTACCTGTCACCTTTTTATCCTTCCTTTTCCTTGTTCACCCTTCCTTTACCTTGTGTCACCTTTACCTTCCTTTACCTTGTGTCACCTTTACCTTCCTTTACCTTGTTTCCCTTTTTCTTCCTTTACCTTGTGTCATCTTTTACCTTCCTTTACCTTGTGTCACCTTTACCTTCCTTTACCTTTGTGTCACTTTTTTCTTCCTTTACCTTGTGTCACTTTTACCTTCCTTTACCTTGTGTCCCTTTTATCTTCCTTTATCTTGTGTCACCTTACCTTCCTTTACCTTGTGTCACCTTTTACCTTCCTTTTACCTTGTGTCACCTTTACCTTCCTTTACCTTGTGTCACCTTTTACCTTCCTTTACCTTGTGTCACCTCTTTACCTTCCTTTACCTTGTGTCCCTTTATCTTCCTTTTCCCTTGACCTTTTATTCTTCCTTTTTACCTTTTGTGTCCCCTTTAATCTTCCTTTACTTTTCCCCTTTATCTTCCTTTACCTTGTGTCACCTTTATCTTCCTTTACCTTGTGTCACCTTTATTCTTCCTTTACCTTGTGTCACCTTTACCTTCCTTTACCTTGTGTCACTTTTACCTTCCTTTACCTTGTGTCACCTTTACCTTCCTTTACCTTGTGTCACCTTTACCTTCTTTTACCTTGTGTCACCTTTACCTTCCTTTACCTTGTGTCACTTTTTACCTTCCTTTCCCTTAGGTCACCTTTATCTTCCTTTACCTTGTGTCACCTTTATCTTCCTTACCTTGTGTCACCTTTTATCTTCCTTTACCTTGTGTCACCTTTTATCCTCCTTTACCTTGTGTCACTTTTACCTTCCTTACCTTGGTCACTTTTACCTTCCTTTACCTTGTGTCAATTTTACCTTCCTTTACCTTGTGTCACCTTTTACCTTCCTTTACCTTGTGTCACCTTTTATCTTCCTTTACCTTGTGTCACCTCTTTTTATCTCTCTTTCCTTCTTTACCTTGTGTCACCTTTACCTTCCTTTACCTTGTGTCACCTTTTACCTTCCTTTTTACCTTGTGTCACTTTTACCTTCCTCTTTACCTTTGTGTCACCTTTATCTTCCTTTACCTTGTGTCACCTTTACCTTCCTTTACCTTGTGTCACCTTTTACCTTCCTTTACCTTGTGTCACCTTTACCTTCCTTTACCTTGTGTCACCTTTATCTTCCTTTACCTTGTGTCACTTTTACCTTCCTTTACCTTGTGTCACCTTTACCTTCCTTTACCTTGTGTCACCTTTTATCTTCCTTTACCTTGTGTCACTTTTATCTTTCCTTTACCTTTGTGTCACCTTTACCTTCCTTTACCTTGTGTCACCTTTATCTTCCTTACCTTGTGTCACTTTTACCTTCCTTTACCTTGTGTCACCTTTACCTTCCTTTTACCTTGTGTCACCTTTACCTTCCTTTACCTTGTGTCACTTTTTATCTTCCTTTACCTTGTGTCACCTTTATCTTCCTTTATCTTTAGGTCACCTTTTATCTTCCTTTACTGTGTCACTTTTATTCCTTCCTTTACCTTGTGTCACCTTTATCTTCCTTTACCTTGTGTCACTTTTACCTTCCTTTATTTTTGTGTCACCTTTATCTTCCTTTTACCTTTTAGGTCATCTTTTATCTTCCTTTACCTTGTGTCACCTTTATCTTCCTTTATCCTTGTGTCACCTTGCGACTCTTCCTTTTTACCTTGTGTCACCTTTTTTATCTTCCTTTACCTTGTGTCACCTTTACCTTCCTTTACCTTTGTGTCACTTTTGACCTTCCTTTATTTTCCCTTGTCACCTTTTTACCTTCCTTTATCTTGTGTCACCTTTTCTTCCTTTACCTTGTGTCACCTTTATCTTCCTTTACCTTGTGTCACCTTTTTTATCTTCCTTTACCTTTGTGTCACCTTTATCTTCCTTTACCTTGTGTCACCTTTATCTTCCTTTACCTTGTTCCTTTTATCTTCCTTTACCTTTCACTTTTCCTTCCTTTACCTTTTTCTTTATCTTCCTTTTTCTTTAGGTCACTTTTTTCCCTTCCTTATCTTAGGTCACTTTTACCTTCCTTTACCTTGTGTCACCTTTTTACCTTCCTTTACCTTAGGCTTCACTTTTACCTTCCTTTACCTTTGTGTCACTTTTACCTTCCTTTACCTTTTGTCACCTTTATCTTCCTTTATCTTTAGTGTCACCTTTTATCTTCCTTTACCTTGTGTCACCTTTACCTTCCTTTATCTTTGTGTCACCTTTACCTTCCTTTACCTTTTGTGTCACCTTTACCTTCCTTTACCTTGTGTCACCTTTATCTTCCTTTACCTTGTGTCACTTTTATCTTCCTTTACCTTTGTGTCATTTTTATCTTCCTTTACCTTGTGTCACCTTTTATCTTCCTTTACCTTGTGTCATTTTTTACCTTCCTTTACCTTTGTGTCACCTTTTATCTTCCTTTATCTTTAGGTCACCTTTACCTTCCTTTACCTTTGTGTCACCTTTTATCTTCCTTTATCTTGTGTCACCTTTTACCTTCCTTTACCTTGTGTCACCTTTTATCTTCCTTTACCTTGTGTCACCTTTATCTTCCTTTACCTCTTGTGTCACCTTTACCTTCCTTTACCTTGTGTCACCTTTACCTTCCTTTACCTTTAGGTCACCTTTTACCTTCCTTTACCTTAGGTCACTTTTACCTTCCTTTACCTTGTGTCACCTTTATCTTCCTTTTTACCTTTGTGTCACCTTTGATCTTCCTTTACCTTAGGTCACCTTTACCTTCCTTTACCTTGTGTCACCTTTATCTTCCTTTACCTTTAGGTCACCTTTATCTTTCCTTTACCTTAGGTCACCTTTTATCTTCCTTTTTTCCTAGGTCACCTTTATCTTCCTTTACCTTGTGTCACCTTTACCTTCTTCTTTTACCTTTGTGTCACTTTGATCTTTCCTTTACCTTTCACCTTTACCTTCCTTTTACTTAGGTCACCTTTTTCTTCTTTTACCTTTGTGTCACCTTTATCTTCCTTTACCTTTGTGTCACCTTTACCTTCCTTTACCTTGTGTCACCTTTCCTTCCCTTTAGTCACCTTTTCATCTTCCTTTACCTTTGTGTCACCTTTCCTTCCTTTACCTTGTGTCACCTTTATCTTCCTTACCTTAGGTCACTTTTACCTTCCTTTATCCTTGTGTCACCTTACCTTCCTTTACCTTGTGTCCCTTTTTTATCTTCCTTTACCTTGTGTCACCTTTATCTTCCTTTACCTTGTGTCATCTTTTCCTTCCTTTACCTTGTGTCACCTTTATCTTCCTTTTTCCTTGTGTCACCTTTAATCTTCCTTATCTTTGTCACCTTTTATCTTCCTTTACCTTCCCTTTGTCACTTTACCTTCCTTTACCTTGTGTCACCTTTATCTTCCTTTACCTTGTGTCACCTTTACCTTCCTTTACCTTGGGTCACCTTGACTCTTCCTTTCTTTGTCTTCACCTACCTTTCCTTTATCTTAGGTCACCTTTCCTTCCTTTACCTTTTTCCCTTTATCTTCCTTATCTTTTTCACCTTTTATCTTCCATTTACCTTTTAATCTTTCTTCCTTTACCTTGTGTCACTTTTATCTTCCTTTACCTTGTGTCACCTTTATCTTCCTTTACCTTAGGTCACCTTTCCCTTCTTTTACCTTGTGTCTTTTATTTTTCCTCTTTAGGTTCACCTTTGATCTGTCCTTTACCTTAGTGTCACTTTTTGATCTTCCTTTACCTTAGGTCACCTTTACCTTCCTTACCTTTGTGTCACTTTACCTTCCTTTACCTTGTGTCACTTTTACCTTCCTTACCTTTGTGTCACCTTTACCTTCCTTTACCTTGTGTCACCTTTTACCTTCCTTTACCTTGTGTCACCTTTACCTTCCTTTACCTTGTGTCACCACCTCCTTTACCTTGTGTCACTTTTATCTTCCTTTACCTTTAGGTTCACTTTTATCTTCCTTTACCTTGTGTCACCTTACCTTCCTTTACCTTGTGTCACCTTTACCTTCCTTTACCTTGTGTCACCTTTACCTTCCTTTACCTTGTGTCACCTTTATCTTCCTTTACCTTGTGTCACCTTTGACCTTCCTTTACCTTTTAGTCCCTTTATCTTCCTTTACCTTGTGTCATCTTTACCTTCCTTTACCTTGTGTCACCTTTATCTTCCTTTTACCTTGTGTCACCTTACCTTCCTTTACCTTGTGTCACCTTTTTCTTCCTGATTTTACCTTGTGTCACTTTTACCTTCCTTTACCTTGTGTCACCTTAACCTTCCTTTATCTTTAGGTCACTTTTATCTTCCTTTACCTTGTGTCACCTTTACCTTCCTTTACCTTGTGTCACCTTTACCTTCCTTTACCTTGTGTCACCTTTACCTTCCTTTACCTTGTGTCACCTTTTATCTTCCTTTACCTTGTGTCACCTTTTACCTTCCTTTATCTTGTGTCACCTTTACCTTCCTTTACCTTGTGTCACCTTTGACCTTCCTTTACCTTGTGTCACCTTTATCTTCCTTTTTTTATCTTTGTGTCACCTCTTTTACCTTCCTTTACCTTGTGTCACCTTTATCTTCCTTTACCTTGTGTCACCTTTCCTTCCTTTACCTTGTGTCACCTTTTACCTTCCCTTTACCTTGTGTCACCTTTACCTTCCTTTACCTTGTGTCACCTTTACCTTCCTTTACCTTTTGTGTCACCTTTGATCTTCCTTTATCTTGTGTCACTTTTATCTTCCTTTACCTTGTGTCACCTTTATCTTCCTTTACCTTGTGTCACTTTTATCTTCCTTTACTTTGTGTCACCTTTCCTTCCTTTATCTTGTGTCACCTTTTATCTTCCTTTTTTACCTTGTGTCACCTTTATCTTCCTTACCTTGTTCACTTTTACCTTCCTTTACCTTGTGTCATCTTTTGATCTTCCTTTTTATCTTAGGTCACCTTTTTACCTTCCTTTACCTTGTGTCACCTTTACCTTCCTTATCTTGTGTCACCTTTTAATCTTCCTTTACCTTTGTGTCACCTTTATCTTCCTTTACCTTGTGTCATCTTTACCTTCCTTTATCTTGTGTCACTTTTTCTTCCTTTACTCCTTGTGTCACCTTTACCTTCCTTTACCTTGTGTCACCTTTACCTTCCTTTATTTTTGTGTCACCTTACCTTCCTTTATCTTGTGTCACCTTTACCTTCCTTTACCTTGTGTCACCTTTTTATCTTCCTTACCTTGTGTCACCTTTTATCTTCCTTTTACCTTTTTCCTTTATCTTCCTTTTATCTTTAGGTCATTTTATCTTCCTTTACCTTGTGTCACCTTTATCTTCCTTTTATCTTTAGGTCAATCTTTTATCTTCCTTTACCTTTGTCACCTTTATCTTCCTTTATCTTGTGTCACTTTTATCTTCCTTTACCTTGTAGGTCATCTTTTACCTTCCTTCCTTGTGACACCTTTTACCTTTATCTTTGTCACCTTATCTTTCCTTACCTTGTGTCACCTTTACCTTCCTTATCTTTGTCACCTTTTATCTTCCTTACCTTTGTGTCACCTTTATCTTCCTTTACCTTTGTGTCACCTTTACCCCTCCTTACCTTGTGTCACCTTTAATCTTCCTTTACCTTGTGTCACCTTTTTACCTTTCCTTTGATCTTCCTTAGGTCACCTTTTACCTTCCTTTTTACTTTTGTGTCACCTTACCTTTTTATCTTGTGTCACTTTTTTACCTTCCTTTACCTTTGTGTCACCTTTACCTTCCTTTACCTTGTGTCACCTTTTACCTTCCTTACCTTGTGTCACCTTTACCTTCCTTTACCTTTGTGTCACCTTTACCTTCCTTCCTTTTACTTTTTATTCCTTTACCTTGTGTCACTTTTCCTTCCTTTACCTTGTGTCACCTTTATCTTCCTTTACCTTGTGTCACTTTTATCTTCCTTTACCTTTGTCACCTTATCTTTCCTTTATCTTCCTTTATCTTCCTTTGAGGTCACCTTTACCTTCCTTTACCTTGTGTCACTTTTACCTTCCTTTATCTGTCACCTTTACCTTCCTTTACCTTGTGTCACCTTTACCTTCCTTTACCTTGTGTCACCTTTACCTTCCTTTACCTTAGGTCACCTTTACCTTCCTTTACCTTGTGTCACTTTTACCTTCCTTTTTATCTTGGTCACCTTTTACCTTCCTTACCTTGTGTCACCTTTATCTTCCTTTACCTTGTGTCACTTTTTACCTTCCTTTACCTTGTGTCACTTTTACCTTCCTTTACCTTAGTGTCACCTTTATCTTCCTTTACCTTGTGTCACCTTTACCTTCCTTTACCTTGTGTCACCTTTACCTTCCTTTACCTTGTGTCATCTTTTATCTTCCTTTTTTACCTTGTGTCACCTTTTATCTTCCTTTACCTTGTGTCACCTTATCTTCCTTTATCTTGTGTCACCTTTACCTTCCTTTACCTTGTGTCACCTTTAATTCCTTCCTTTACTCCTTGTGTCCTTTACCTTCCTTTTACCTTTAGGTCATCTTTTACCTTCCTTTATTTTTGTGTCACCTTTACCTTCCTTTACCTTGTGTCACCTTTTATCCTCCTTTATCTTGTGTCACCTTTATCTTTCCTTTACCTTGTGTCACCTTTCCTTCCTTTACCTTGTGTCACCTTTACCTTCCTTTATCTTGTGTCACTTTTATCTTCCTTTACCTTGTGTCACCTTTACCTTCCTTTTACCTTTGTGTCACCTTTTATCTTCCTTTACCTTGTTCACCTTTACCTTCCTTTACCTTGTGTCACCTTTACCTTCCTTTACCTTGTGTCACCTTTATCTTCCTTTACCTTGTGTCACCTTGACCTTCCTTTACCTTGTGTCACCTTTACCTTCCTTTACCTTGTGTTTACCTTCCTTTACCTTTGTGTCACTTTACCTTCCCTTTACCTTGTGTCACCTTTACTTTACCTTGTGTCACCTTTATCTTCCTTTACCTTTGTGTCACCTTTATCTTCCTTTACCTTGTGTCACCTTTACCTTCCTTTACCTTGTGTCACCTTTACCTTCCTTTACCTTGTGTCACCATCTTCCTCTTTACCTTCATTTACCTTCCTTTCTTGTGTCACTTTTACCTTCCTTAATTCCTTTTATCTTCCTTTACCTTGTGTCACCTTTACCTTCCTTTACCTTGTGTCAATCTTTTATCTTCCTTTAATTTGTGTCACCTTTATCTTCCTTCCTTTTTTACCTTCCTTTGTGTCACCTTTACCTTCCTTTACCTTTGTGTCACCTTTTACTTTTACCTTCACCTTTTACTTTTTACCTTTTGTGTCACCTTTACCTTCCTTTACCTTGTGTCACCTTTACCTTCCTTTAGCTTGTGCTTTCTGTCTTTACCTTTCCTTTACCTTTAGGACACCTTTTACCTTCCTCTTTACCTTTGTGTCACCTTTACCTTGTGTCACCTTTATCTTCCTT
>NW_026279750.1:0-2490 GCF_023373465.1 Oncorhynchus keta
AGACCAGCTAGATCTACTGTCTCTATATCTATATTGTACTATGACAGACCATCTACATTTACTGTCTCTATTATACTATGACAGACCAGGTAGATCTACTGTTTCTATTATACTATGACAGACCAGGTAGATCTACTGTCTCTATTGTATTATGACAGACCAGCTAGATCTACTGTCTCTATTATATTATGACAGACCAGGTAGATATACTGTCTCCATTATATTATGACAGACCAGCTATATCTACTGTGTCTATTGTATTATGACAGACCAGCTAGATCTACTGTTTCTATTATATTATGACTGACCAGGTAGATCTACTGTCTCTATTATATTTTGACAGACCAGCTAGATCTACTGTCTCTATTATATTATGACAGACCAGCTTGATCTACTGTCTCTATTATATTATGACAGACCAGCTAGATCTACTGTCTCTATATCTCTATTGTACTATGACAGACCATCTAGATCTACTGTCTCTATTATAATATGACAGACCAGCTAGATCTACTGTCTCTATTATATTGTGTCAGACCAGGTAGATCTACTGTCTCTATTGTATTATGACAGACCAGGTAGATCTACTATCTCTATTATATTATGACTGACCAGCTAGATCTCATGTCTCTATTATAATATGACAGACCAGCTAGATCTACTGTCTCTATTATATTATGACAGACCAACTAGATCTGCTGTCTCTATTATATTTTGACATACCAGGTAGATCTACTGTCTCTGTTATATTATGACAGACCAGCTGGATCTACTGGCTCTGTTATATTATGACAGACCAGCTAGATCTACTGTCTCTATTATATTATGACAGACCAGCTAGATCTACTGTCTCTATTATATTTTGACAGACCAGCTAGATCTACTGTCTCTATTATATTATGACAGACCAGCTAGATCTACTGTCTCTATTATATTATGACAGACCAGCTTGATCTACTGTCTCTATTATATTATGACAGACCAGCTAGATCTACTGTCTCTATATCTCTATTGTACTATGACAGACTATCTAGATCAACTGTCTCTATTATACTATGACAGACCAGGTAGATCTACTATCTCTATTATATTATGACTGACCAGCTAGATCTACTGTCTCTATTATAATATGACAGACCAGCTAGATCTACTGTCTCTATTATATTATGACAGACCAGCTAGATCTACTGTCTCTATTATATTTTGACATACCAGGTAGATCTACTGTCTCTGTTATAATATGACAGACCAGCTAGATCTACTGTCTCTATTATATTATGACAGACCAGCTAGATCTACTGTCTCTATTATATTATGACAGACCAGCTAGATCTACTGTCTCTATTATACTATGACAGACCAGGTAGATCTACTGTCTCTATTATAATATGACAGACCAGCTAGATCTACTGTCTCTATTATATTATGACAGACCAGGTAGATATACTGTCTCCATTATATTATGACAGACCAGCTAGATCTACTGTGTCTATTGTATTATGACAGACCAGCTAGATCTACTGTTTCTATTATATTATGACTGACCAGGTAGATCTACTGTCTCTATTATATTTTGACAGACCAGCTAGATCTACTGTCTCTATTATATTATGACAGACCAGCTTGATCTACTGTCTCTATTATATTATGACAGACCAGCTAGATCTACTGTCTCTATATCTCTATTGTACTATGACAGACCATCTAGATCTACTGTCTCTATTATACTATGATAGACCAGGTAGATCTACTGTCTCTATTATAATATGACAGACCAGCTAGATCTACTGTCTCTATTATATTATGTCAGACCAGGTAGATCTACTGTCTCTATTGTATTAAGGCAGACCAGGTAGATCTACTATCTCTATTATATTATGACTGACCAGCTAGATCTCATGTCTCTATTATAATATGACAGACCAGCTAGATCTACTGTCTCTATTATATTATGACAGACCAACTAGATCTACTGTCTCTATTATATTTTGACATACCAGGTAGATCTACTGTCTCTGTTATATTATGACAGACCAGCTAGATCTACTGTTTCTATTATATTATGACTGACCAGGTAGATCTACTGTCTCTATTATATTTTGACAGACCAGCTAGATCTACTGTCTCTATTATATTATGACAGACCAGCTTGATCTACTGTCTCTATTATATTATGACAGACCAGCTAGATCTACTGTCTCTATATCTCTATTGTACTATGACAGACCATCTAGATCTACTGTCTCTATTATACTATGATAGACCAGGTAGATCTACTGTCTCTATTATAATATGACATGACCAGCTAGATCTACTGTCTCCTATTATATTATGTCAGACCAGGTAGATCTACTGTCTCTATTGTATTAAGGCAGACCAGGTAGATCTACTATCTCTATTATATTATGACTGACCAGCGTAGATCTACTGTCTCTATTATATTATGACAGACCAGCTGGATCTACTGGCTCTGTTATATTATGACAGACC
>NW_026279751.1:10000-12954 GCF_023373465.1 Oncorhynchus keta
AAGAGAGATATATAGAGAGAGAGAGAGAGAGAGAGAGATAGAGAGACATATAGAGAGAGAGGCCAAGGGAGAGATGGAGAAAGTCAGGTAATGAATAGAGAGAGAGTAGCTTGGAAGGACGGTACTGTGCAGTACCGAAGAGCCCTTACTGCTGCTCGATCGTCCTATTTTTCTAACTTAATTGAGGAAAATAAGAACAATCCGAAATTCCTTTTGATACTGTGGAAAAGCTAACTAAAAAGCAGCATTCCCAAGAGAGGATGACTTTCACTTTAGCAGTGATAAATTCATGAACTCTTTGAGGAAAAGATTATGATTGTTAGAAAGCAAAATACGGACTCCTTTAAACCTGCGTATTCCTCCAAAACCTCAGTTGTCCTGAGTCTGCACAACTCTGCCAGGACCTAGGATCAAGAGAGACGCCAAGTGTTTTAGTACTATATCTCTTGACACAATGATGAAAATAATCATGGCCTCTAAACCTTCAAGCTGTATACTGACCCTATTCCAACTAAACTACTGAAAAGAGCTGCTTCCTGTGCTTGGCCCCTCCTATGTTGAAACATAATAACGGCTCTCTATCCACTGGATGTGTACCAAACTCACTAAAAGTGGCAGTAATAAAGCCTCTCTTGAAAAAAGCCAAACCTTGGACCCAGAAAAATATAAAAACTATCGGCCTATATCAAATCTTCCATTCTCTCAAAGATTTTAGAGAAGGCTGTTGCGAGCAACTCACTGCCTTCCTGAAGACAAACAATGTATACGAAATGCTTCAGTCTGGTTTTAGACCCCATCATAGCACTGAGACGGCACTTGTGAAGGTGGTAAATGACATTTTAATGGCATCGGACCGAGGCTCTGCATCTGTCCTCGTGCTCCTAGACCTTAGTGCTGCTTTTTGATACCATCGATCACCACATTCTTTTGGAGAGATTGGAAACCCAAATTGGTCTACACGGACAAGTTCTGGCCTGGTTTAGATCTTATCTGTCGGAAAGATATCAGTTTGTCTCTGTGAATGGTTTGTCCTCTGACAAATCAACTGTACATTTCGGTGTTCCTCAAGGTTCTGTTTTAGGACCACTATTGTTTTTCACTATATATTTTACCTCTTGGGGATGTTATTCAAAACATAATGTAAACTTTCACTGCTATGCGGATGACACACAGCTGTACATTTCAATGAAACATGGTGAAGCCCCAAAATTGCCCTCGCTAGAAGCATGTGTTTCAGACATAAGGAAGTGGATGGCTGCAAACTTTCTACTATTAAACTCGGACAAAACAGAGATGCTTGTTCTAGGTCCCAAGAAACAAAGAGATCTTCTGTTGAATCTGACAATTAATCTTAATGGTTGTACAGTCGTCTCAAATAAAACTGTGAAGGACCTCGGCGTTACTCTGACCCTGATCTCTCTTTTGAAGAACATATCAAGACCATTTCGAGGACAGCTTTTTCCATCTACGTAACATTGCAAAAATCAGAAACTTTCTGTCCAAAAATGATGCAGAAAAATTAATCCATGCTTTTGTCACTTCTAGGTTAGACTACTGCAATGCTCTATTTTCCGGCTACCCGGATAAAGCACTAAATAAACTTCAGTTAGTGCTAAATACGGCTGCTAGAATCCTGACTAGAACCAAAAAATTTGATCATATTACTCCAGTGCTAGCCTCTACACTGGCTTCCTGTCAAAGCAAGGGCTGATTTCAAGGTTTTACTGCTAACCTACAAAGCATTACATGGGCTTGCTCCTACCTACCTCTCTGATTTGGTCCTGCCGTACATACCTACACGTACGCTACGGTCACAAGACGCAGGCCTCCTAATTGTCCCTAGAATTTCTAAGCAAACAGCTGGAGGCAGGGCTTTCTCCTATAGAGCTCCATTTTTATGGAACGGTCTGCCTACCCATGTCAGAGACGCAAACTCGGTCTCAACCTTTAAGTCTTTACTGAAGACTCATCTCTTCAGTGGGTCATATGATTGAGTGTAGTCTGGCCCAGGAGTGGGAAGGTGAACGGAAAGGCTCTGGAGCAACGAACCGCCCTTGCTGTCTCTGCCTGGCCGGTTCCCCTCTTTCCACTGGGATTCTCTGCCTCTAACCCTGTTACGGGGCTGAGTCACTGGCTTGCTGGGGCTCTCGTGCCGTCCCTGGGGGGGTGCGTCACCTGGGTGGGTTGATTCACTGTTGTGGTCGGCCTGTCTGGGTTGCCCCCCTTGGGTTGTACCGTGGCGGAGATCTTTGTGGGCTATACTGCCTTGTCTCAGGATGGTAAGTTGGTGGTTGAAGATATCCTCTAGTGGTGTGGGGCTGTGCTTTGGCAAAGTGGGTGGGGTTATATCCTTCCTGTTTGGCCCTGTCCGGGGTGTCCTCGGATGGGGCCACAGTGTCTCCTGACCCTCCTGTCTCAGCCTCCAGTATTTATGCTGCAGTAGTTTATGTGTCGGGGCTAGGGTCAGTTTGTTATATCTGAGTACTTCTCCTGTCCTATTCGGTGTCCTGTGTGAATCTAAGTGTGCGTTCTAATTCTCTCCTTTCTCTTTCTTTCTCTCTCTCGGGAGGACCTGAGCCCTTACCTGACATGAAGGCTCCTTGCTGTCCCCAGTCCACCTGACTGTGCTGCTGCTCCAGTTTCAACTGTTCTGCCTTATTATTATTCGACCATGCTGGTCATTTATGAACATTTGAACATCTTGGTCATGTTCTGTTATAATCTCTACCCGGCACAGCCAGAAGAGGACTGGCCACCCCACATAGCCCGGTTCCTCTCTAGGTTTCTTCCTAGGTTTTGGCCTTTCTAGGGAGTTTTTCCTAGCCACCGTGCTTTTACACCTGCATTGTTTGCTGTTTGGGGTTTTAGGCTGGGTTTCTGTACAGCACTTTGAGATATCAGCTGATGTACGAAGGGCTATATAAATAAATTTGATTTGATTTGATTTGATTTGA
>NW_026279752.1:0-2518 GCF_023373465.1 Oncorhynchus keta
GAGAGGGGGGAGAGAGAGAGATGGGGAGAGAGAGAGAGGAAGAGAGAGAGAGAGAGAGAGAGAGGAGGGAGAGAGAGAGGGAGAGAGAGAGAGAGAGAGAGGGAGAGAGAGAGAGAGAGAGGGAGAGAAGAGAGAGAGAGAAGAGAGAGAGAGGAGGGAGAGAGAGAGAGAGGGAGAGAGAGAGAGGGAGAGAAAGAGAGGAGGGGGAGGAGGGGGAGAGAGGAGAGAGAGAGAGAGAGAGAGAGAGAGAGAGAGAGAGGGAGGAAGAGCAAGAAATATAAAAGAAGTGGAGCATTCGGCTGCACGTATCATCCTCTGGAAGAGCCTTGCGGTCCACGGCGGGGCATTGCATACCAGGCTGTGATGCGTCCCAACAGTATGCTCTCAATGGTGCTCCTGTAAACCACTGTGGTGGCCCTCGGGGAAAGGCTGTGCCTTCCGTGCCTTCTTCACCATGGTGTCCGTGTGGTTTGACCATTTCAAATTCCCTGAGGTGTATATGCCAAGGAATTTGAAGTTCTTGACCATCTCCATGGTGGCCCCATTGATGAGGATGGGACGTGACCAACCTGGTTCATCCTGAAGTTCACAATCAGCTCCTTTGTTTTGCTGACATTAAGGGAGAGGTTGTTTACCTGGCACCACACCATCAGAGTGTCTACATCTTCCCTGTAGGCCGTCTCGTCATTGTTGGTGATCAGGTCTACTACTGTCGTGTTGTCAGCGAACTTGATGATGGCGTTGGAACTGTGTGAGGCCACACAGTCGTGGGTATACAGGGAATACAGGAGGGGACTGAGGACTCACCCTGGTGGGACCCCGTGTTGAGAATCATTGTCAAGGAGGTAATGTTCCCTAACTTCACCACCTGGGGGTCGGCCTGTCAGGAAGTCCAGGACCCAGTTACATAGGGAGGAGTTCCGACCCAGGGCTGCGAACTTTGTAATGAGCTTATAGGGCACTATGGTATTGAAGGCTGAGCTGTAGTCGATGAACAGCATCCTCACATACGCATTCCTTTTGTCCAGTTGGGTAAGGCCGTGTGCAGTGCAATGGCGATTGCGTCGTTCGTGGATCTGTCAGCAGTAGGGAACTGGAGAAGGTTGACTGTGTTGGGGAGGGAGAAGGTGATGTGGTCTTTGACTAAACCTCTCAAAGAACTTCATGATGACAGAAGAAAGTGCTACTGGTCGGCAGTCATTCAGTTCAGTTCATTTCCCCCTTTCTTGGGATGACAGTGGACATGTTGAAGCAGGTGGGTATAGCGGGCTGAGCTGAGACTGAAAACGTCTGAGAACATAACAACCGGCTGGTCTGCACATGGTCTTGCGAGGGTTAACACGTTTGAATGACTTACATCCGTCCTCAGTGGAGACAGTCAGTATGTTACCCACGTTGAGGTGGATATTCGCAGAAAGAGAAAAGACACAAAGGAAACTTTTGATGATGAAATTGGCCCCCAACTCCCAAATGTTCACTGTATCTGCTGAATGAGGTAGGCACATTCAGCAGGTAGGCACATTCAATGCTTTCCATTTATTATGTTACTTCACGATGATAGCTCCTTGAATCTCTCAATCAATCAGAGACGATTACTGTTGGGAAGCAGCACTGTCGCAAAAAAAACATGTTGGAAGTTATAACTTTATAATTATCGACAGAGAGAATGAATGATGCTAGTCAAGGAACAATTAAGGTCTGGACAAAAACACTTGACGCTGTACATGATAATCTCAGTTAAAGCGCAACACATACATAGAAACAAACATAGTATAGTTATACCTATTTTTTTTATTGTTTGGAGTGATGGAAACATGTTGACTGGATAGGGGTTGGCGGTGGAGGACACTTTTTCCTGTTTATTTTCATTTTTACATACTACATTTGATATGACATTGTACTATTAAATGTTTGATGTTATCTTAGCAGGCCAAAGTTACAACATAAACATATATATGGAAAATTATACATGAAAATGTAATATGACCCAAATATATGCAGATAGGAAAAGAGAGACAGCTAATGAATAGAGTGTGAGAGAGAGAGAGAGAGAGAGAGAAGAGAGAGAGAGAGAGAGAGAGAGAAAACAGAGAGAGAAAACAGAGAGAGAGAGAATGAGAGAGAGAGAGGCTAAGGGAGAGATGGAGAAAGTCAGGTAATGAATAGAGCGAGAGAGAGAGAGAGAGAGAATGAGAGAGAGAGAGAGGTTAAGTGAGAGATGGAGAAAGTCAGGTAATGAATAGAGAGAGAGAGAGAGAGATGAGAGAGAGAGAGGCGAAGGGAGAGATGGAGAAAGTCAGGTAATGAATAGAGTGAGAGAGAGAGAGAGAGAATGAGAGAGAGAGAGAGGCTAAGGGAGAGATGGAGAAAGTCAGGTAATGAATAGCGCGAGAGAGAGAGAGAGAATGAGAGAGAGAGGGCTAAGGGAGAGATGGAGAAAGTCAGGTAATGAATAGAGAGTGAGAGAATGAGAGAGAGAGAGAGAGAGAGAGAGAGAGAGAGAGAGAGAGAGAGAGAG
>NW_026279753.1:0-492 GCF_023373465.1 Oncorhynchus keta
AGAGAGAGAGGCGGATACAGACAGACAGACGGATACAGACAGACAGACGGATACAGACAGACGGATACAGACGGATACAGACAGACGGATACAGACGAGACAGACAGACGGATACAGACAGACAGACAGACAGACAGACAGACAGACAGACAGATACAGACAGACAGACAGACAGACGGATACAGACAGACAGACAGACAGACAGACGGATACAGACAGACAGACAGGACGGATACAGACAGACAGACAGACGGATACAGACAGACAGACAGACAGACGAGACAGACAGACAGACAGACAGACAGACAGACAGACAGACAGACGACGGATACAGACAGACAGACAGACAGACAGACAGACGGATACAGACAGACAGACGGATACAGACAGACAGACGGATACAGACAGACAGACAGACAGACAGACAGACAGAGCAGACAGACAGACAGACGAGACGGATACAGACAGACAGACAGACGAGACAGACAGACA
>NW_026279754.1:0-1595 GCF_023373465.1 Oncorhynchus keta
GATCTGGTGCTTCTGTCACCAACCAAGGAGGGCCTACAGCAGCACCTAGATCTTATGCACAGATTCTGTCAGACCTGGGCCCTGACAGTAAATCTCAGTAAGACCAAAATAATGGTGTTCCAAAAGGTCGAGTCACCAGGACCACAAATACAAATTCCATCTCGACACTGTTGCCCTAGAGCACACAAAAACTATACATACCTTGGCCTAAACATCAGCGCCACAGGTAACTTCCACAAAGCTGTGAACGATCTGAGAGACAAGGCAAGAAGGGCATTCTATGCCATCAAAAGAAACATAAATTTCAACATACCAATTAGATTTGGCAAAAATACTTGAATCAGTCATAGAGCCCATTGCCCTTTATGGTTGTGAGGTCTGGGGTCCGCTCACCAACCAAGACTTCACAAAATGGGACAAACACCAAATTGAGACTCTGCACGCAGAATTCTGCAAAAATATCCTCCGTGTACAACGAGACACCAAATCAATGCATGCAGAGCAGAATTAGGCCGATACCCACTAATTATCAAAATCCAGAAAAGAGCCATTAAATTCTACAACCACCTAAAAGGAAGCGATTCACAAACCTTCCATAACAAAGCCATCACAAACAGAGAGATGAACCTGGAGAAGAGTCCCCAGCAGAATTGGTCCTGGGGCTCTGTTCACAAACACAAACACACCCTACAGAGCCCCAGGACAACAGCACAATTAGACCCAACCAAATCATGAGAAAACAAAAAGATAATTACTTAACACATTGGAAAGAATTAACAAAAAACAGAGCAAACTAGAATGCTATTTGGCCCTACACGAGAGTACACAGCGGCAGAATACCTGACCACTGTGACTGACCCAAAATTAAGGAAAGCTTTGACTATGTACAGACTCAGTGAGCATAGCCTTGCTATTGAGAAAGGCCGCCGTGAGGCAGACATGGCTCTCAAGAGAAGACAGGCTATGTGCTCACTGCCCACAAAATGAGGTGGAAACTGAGCTGCACTTCCTAACCTCCTGCCCAATGTATGACCATATTAGAGAGACATATTTCCCCAGATCACACAGATCCACAAAGAATTCGAAAACATATCCAATTTTGAAAAACTCCCATACCTACTGGGTGAAATTCCACAGTGTGCCATCACAGCAGCAAGATTTGTGACCTGTTGCCACGAGAAAAGGGCAACCAGTGAAGAACAAACACCATTGTAAATACAACCCATATTTATGCTTATTTATTTTATCTTGTGTCCTTTAATTATTTGTACATTGTGTGTGTATATGTATATATGTATATATATATATATATATATATATATATGTATATATGTATATATATATATGTATATATATATATATATATATATATATATATAATATGACATTTGTAATGTCTTTACTGTTTTGAAACTGTTGTATGTGTAATGTTTACTGTTAATTTTTGTTGTTTTTCACTTTATATATTCACTTTGTATGTTGTCTACCTCACTTGCTTTGGCAATGTTAACACATGTTTCCCATGCCAATAAAGCCCTTGAATTGAATTGAATTGAATTGAGAGAGAGAGAGAGAGAGAGAGAGAGAGAGAGAGA
>NW_026279755.1:0-2535 GCF_023373465.1 Oncorhynchus keta
TCCCCTCCTCTCTTCTCCAGACCATTTCCGGAGACCTTCTCCCTTACCTCACCTCGCTCATCAACTCATCCCTGACCGCTGGCTACGTCCCTTCCGTCTTCAAGAGAGCGAGAGTTGCACCCCTTCTGAAAAAACCTACACTCGATCCCTCCGATGTCAACAACTACAGACCAGTATCCCTTCTTTCTTTTCTCTCCAAAACTCTTGAACGTGCCGTCCTTGGCCAGCTCTCCCGCTATCTCTCTCAGAATGACCTTCTTGATCCAAATCAGTCAGGTTTCAAGACTAGTCATTCAACTGAGACTGCTCTTCTCTGTATCACGGAGGCGCCTCCGCACTGCTAAAGCTAACTCTCTCTCCTCTGCTCTCATCCTTCTAGACCTATCGGCTGCTCTTCGATACTGTGAACCATCAGATCCTCCTCTCCACCCTCTCCGAGTTGGGCATCTCTCGGCGCGGCCCACGCTTGGATTGCGTCCTACCTGACAGGTCGCTTCTCTACCAGGTGGCGTGGCGAGAATCTGTCTCCTCACCACGCGCTCTCACCACTGGTGTCCCCCAGGGCTCTGTTCTAGGCCCTCTCCTATTCTCGCTATACACCAAGTCACTTGGCTCTATCATAACCTCACATGGTCTCTCCTATCATTGCTATGCAGACGACACACAATTAATCTTCTCCTTTCCCCTTCTGATGACCAGGTGGCGAATCGCATCTCTGCATGTCTGGCAGACATATCAGTGTGGATGACGGATCACCACCTCAAGCTGAACCTCGGCAAGACGGAGCTGCTCTTCCTCCCGGGAAGGACTGCCCGCTCCATGATCTCGCCATCACGGTTGACAACTCCATTGTGTCCTCCTCCCAGAGCGCTAAGAACCTTGGCGTGATCCTGACAACACCCTGTCGTTCTCAACTAACATCAAGGCGGTGGCCCGTTCCTGTAGGTTCATGCTCTACAACATCCGCAGAGTACGACCCTGCCTCACACAGGAAGCGGCGCAGGTCCTAATCCAGGCACTTGTCATCTCCCGTCTGGATTACTGCAACTCGCTGTTGGCTGGGCTCCCTGCCTGTGCCATTAAAACCCTACAACTCATCCAGAACGCCGCAGCCCGTCTGGTGTTCAACCTTCCCAAGTTCTCTCACGTCACCCCGCTCCTCCGCTCTCTCCACTGGCTTCCAGTTGAAGCTCGCATCCGCTACAAGACCATGGTGCTTGCCTACGGAGCTGTGAGGGGAACGGCACCTCAGTACCTCCAGGCTCTGATCAGGCCCTACACCCAAACAAGGGCACTGCGTTCATCCACCTCTGGCCTGCTCGCCTCCCTACCACTGAGGAAGTACAGTTCCCGCCTCAGCCCAGTCAAAACTGTTCGCTGCTCTGGCCCCCAATGGTGGAACAAACTCCCTCACGACGCCAGGACAGCGGAGTCAATCACCACCTTCCGGAGACACCTGAAACCCCACCTCTTTAAGGAATACCTAGGATAGGATAAAGTAATCCTTCTCACCCCCCCCTTAAAATATTTAGATGCACTATTGTAAAGTGGCTGTTCCACTGGATGTCATAAGGTGAATGCACCAATTTGTAAGTCGCTCTGGATAAGAGCGTCTGCTAAATGACTTAAATGTAAATGTAAATGTAGTTGGTGAACCAGGCAAGGCAGTCATTAGAAAAACCGAGGCTACTTAGTCTGCCGATAAGAATATGGTGATTGACAGAGTCGAAAGCCTTGGCCAGGTCGTTGAAGACGGCTGCACAGTACTGTCTTTTATCGATGGCGGTTATGATATCGTTTAGTACCTTGAGCGTGGCTGAGGTGCACCCGTGACCGGCTCGGAAACCAGATTGCACAGCGTGGGATTCGAGATGGTCAGTGATCTGTTTGTTGACTAGGCTTTCGAAGACCTTAGATAGGCAGGATGGATATAGGTCTGTAACAGTTTGGGTCCAGGGTGTCTCCCCCTTTTGAAGAGGGGGATGACTGCGGTAGCTTTCCAATCCTTGGGGATCTCAGATGATATGAAAGAGAGGTTGAACAGGCTGGTAATAGGGGCTGCGTCAATGGCGGCAGATAGTTTCAGAAATAGAGGGTCCAGATTGTCAAGACCAGCTGATTTGTACGGGTCCAGGTTTTGCAGCTCTTTCAGAACATCTGCTATCTGGATTTGGGTAAAGGAGAAGCTGGGGAGGCTTGGGCGAGTAGCTGCGGGGGCGGAGCTGTTGGCCGAGGTTGGAGTAGCCAGGAGGAAGGCATGGCCAGCCGTTGAGAAATGCTTGTTAAAGTTTTCGATTATCATGGATTTATCAGTGGTGACCGTGTTACCGAGCCTCAGTGCAGTGGGCAGCTGGGAGGAGGTGCTCTTGTTCTCCATGGACTTTTCAGTGTCTCAGAACGTTTTGGAGTTAGAGCTACAGGATGCAAATATCTCCTTGAAAACGCTAGCCTTTGCTTTCCTGACTGACTGCGTGTAATGGTTCCTGACTTCCCTGAACAGCTGCATATCACGGGGCTGTTCGATACTAATGCAGA
>NW_026279756.1:0-4922 GCF_023373465.1 Oncorhynchus keta
ATGGTGGCCCTCTTGAAGCATGTGGGAACAGCAGACTGGGATAAGGATTGATTGAATATGTCCGTAAACACACCAGCCAGCTGGTCTGCCCATGCTCTGAGGACGACGGTCTGGGCCACTGCAGCCCTGCGCGAGGTTAGCACGTTTAAATGTTTACTCCATTCGGCTGCAGTGAAGAGAGTCACGGTTTTGGTTGCAGGCCGTGTCACTGGCACTGTATTGTCCTCAAAGCGGGCAAAAAGTTATTTAGTCTGTCTGTGAGCAGGGACTTATCCTGGTCTGACGGGGCTGGTTTTCTTTTTGTAATCTGTGTTTGACTGTAGTCCTGCCACTACCTCTTGTGTCTGAGCCGTTGAATTGCGACTCTACTTTTTCTCTATACTGGCGTAGCTTGTTTGATTAGCTGCTTGGAGGGAATAGCTACTGTTTGTATTCGGTCATGTTTCGGTCAAGATGCCCTGGTTAAAAGCAGTGGTTTTCGCGGTTTCAGTTTCATGCGAATGCTGCCATCAATCCACGGTTTCTGGTTTAGGAATGTTTTAATCGTTGCTATGGGTACGACATCGTCAATGCATTTTCTAATGAACTCGCTTACCGAATCAGCGTATTCGTCAATGTTGTTGTTGGACGTAAAGCGGAACATATCCCAATCCACGTTATCAAAGCAGTCTTGAAGAGTGGAATCAGATTGGTCCGAGCTTCTTGTTTTAGTTTCTGTCTGTAGGCTGGGAGCAACAAAATGGAGTCGTGGTCAGCTTTTCCGAAAGGAGGAGCGGGGAGGGCCTTATATGCATCGCAGAAGTTAGAATAACAATGATCTAGGGTTTTACCAGCCCTGGTTGCCCAATCGATATGCTGATACAATTTAGGGAGTCTTGTTTTCAGATTAGCCTTGTTACAATCCCCTGCTACAATGAATGCAGCCTCAGGATATATGGTTTCCAGTTTGCATAGAGTCAAATAAAGTTTGTTCAGGGCCATCGATGTGTCTGAGCGGGGGGGAATATATACGGCTGTGATTATAATCGAAGAGAATTCCCTTGGTAGATAATGCGGTCGACATTTGATTGTGAGGAATTCTAAGTCAGGTGAACAGAAGGACTTGAGTTCCTGTATGTTGTTATGATCACACCAAGGTCTCGTTAATCACAAGGCATACCACCCCGCCCCTCTTCTTACCAGAAAGATGGTTGTTTTTGTAGAGCTACGATGCGTGAAGAAACCAGCTAGCTGCACCGAGCTCAATAGCATCTCTCGAGTGAGCCATGTTTCCGTGAAGCAAAGAACGTTACAGTCCCTGATGTCTCTCTGGAATGCTACCCTTGCTCGTATTTCATCAACCTTGTTGTCAAGAGACTGGACATTGGCGAGTAGTATGCTGGGGAGTGGTGCGCGATGTGCCCGTCTCCAGACCCAGACCCTGACCAGTAGACCACTTCGTTTGCCTCTTTTACGACGTCGTTGTTTTGGGTCGCCAGCTGGGATTCGATCCATTGTGATGTTAAATGCGAGTGTAGCGAAATGCTTGTGCTTCTAGTTCCGACAATGCAGTGATAACCAACAAGTAATCTAACTAACAATTCCAAAACTACTGTCTTATACACAGTGTAAGGGATAAGAATATGTACATAAGGATATGAATGAGTGATGGTACAGAGCAGCATACAGTAGATGGTATCGAGTACAGTATATACATATGAGATGAGTGTGTAGACAAAGTAAACAAAGTGGCATAGTTAAAGTGGCTAGTGATACATGTGTTACATAAGGATGCAGTCGATGATGTAGAGTACAGTATATACATATGCATATGAGATGAATAATGTAGGGTAAGTAACATTATATAAGGTAGCATTGTTTAAAGTGGCTAGTGATATATTTACATAATTCCCATCAATTCCCATTATTAAAATGGCTGGAGTTGGGTCAGTGTCAATGACAGTGTGTTGGCAGCAGCCACTCACTGTTAGTGGTGGCTGTTTAACAGTCTGATGGCCTTGAGATAGAAGCTGTTTTCAGTCTCTCGGTCCCAGCTTTGATGCACCTGTACTGACCTCGCCTTCTGGATGATAGCGGGGTGAACAGGCAGTGGTTCGGGTGGTTGATGTCCTTGATGATCTTTATGGCCTTCCTGTAACAACGGGTGGTGTAGGTGTCCTGGAGGGCAGGTAGTTTGCCCCGGTGATGCGTTGTGCAGTCCTCACTACCCTCTGGAGAGCCTTACGGTTGAGGGCGGAGCAGTTGCCGTACCAGGCGGTGATACAGCCCGCCAGGATGCTCTCGATTGTGCATCTGTAGAAGTTTGTGAGTGCTTTTGGTGACAAGCCGAATTTCTTCAGCCTCCTGAGGTTGAATAGGCGCTGCTGCGCCTTCTTCACGGCAGCTGTCAGTGTGAGTGGACCAATTCAGTTTGTCTGTGATGTGTATGCCGAGGAACTTAAAACTAGCTACCCTCTCCACTACTGTTCCATCGATGTGGATAGGGGGTGTTCCCTCTGCTGTTTCCTGAAGTCCACAATCATCTCCTTAGTTTTGTTGACGTTGAGTGTGAGGTTATTTTCCTGACACCACACTCCGAGGAGCCCTCACCTCCTCCTGTAGGCCGTCTCGTCGTTGTTGGTAATCAAGCCTACCACTGTTGTGTCGTCCGCAAACTTGATGATTGAGTTGGAGCGTGCGTGGCCACGCAGTCGTGGGTGAACAGGGAGTACAGGAGAGGGCTCAGAAGCAGCACCCTTGTGGGGCCCCCGTGTTGAGGATCAGCGGGGGAGGAGATGTTGTTGCCTACCCTCACCACCTGGGGGCGGCCCGTCAGGAAGTCCAGTACCCAGTTGCACAGGGCGGGGTCGAGACCCAGGGTCTCGAGCTTGATGACGAGCTTGGAGGGTACTATGGTGTTGAATGCCGAGCTGTAGTCGATGAACAGCATTCTCACATAGGTATTCCTCTTGTCCAGGTGGGTTAGGGCAGTGTGCAGTGTGGTTGAGATTGCATCGTCTGTGGACCTATTTGGGCGGTAAGCAAATTGGAGTGGGTCTAGGGTGTCAGGTAGGGTGGAGGTGATATGGTCCTTGACTAGTCTCTCAAAGCACTTCATGATGACGGAAGTGAGTGCTACGGGGCGGTAGTCGTTTAGCTCAGTTACCTTAGCTTTCTTGGGAACAGGAACAATGGTGGCCCTCTTGAAGCATGTGGGAACAGCAGACTGGTATAGGGATTGATTGAATATGTCCGTAAACACACCGGCCAGCTGGTCTGCGCATGCTCTGAGGGCGCGGCTGGGGATGCCCGTCTGGGCCTGCAGCCTTGCGAGGTTAACACGTTTAAATGTCTTACTCACCTCGGCTGCAGTGAAGGAGAGACCGCATGTTTCCGTTGCAGGCCGTGTCAGTGGCACTGTATTGTCCTCAAGCGGGCAAAAAAGTTATTTAGTCTGCCTGGGAGCAAGACATCCTGGTCCGTGACTGGGCTGGATTTCATCTTGTAGTCCGTGATTGACTGTAGACCCTGCCACATGCCTCTTGTGTCTGAGCCGTTGAATTGAGATTCCACTTTGTCTCTGTACTGACGCTTAGCTTGTTTAATAGCCTTGCGGAGGAATAGCTGCACTGTTTGTATTCAGTCATGTTGCCAGACACCTTGCCTGATTAAAAGCAGTGGTTCGCTTTCAGTTTCACGCGAATGCTGCCATCAATCCACGGTTTCTGGTTAGGGAATGTTTTTATCGTTGCTATGGGAACGACATCTTCGGCAGCACGTTCTAATGAACTCGCACACCGAATCAGCGTATTCGTCAATATTCCCATCTGACGCAATACGAAACATGTCCCAGTCACGTGATGGAAGCAGTCTTGGAGTGTAGAGTCAGCTTGGTCTGACCAGCGTTGGACAGACCTCAGCGTGGGAGCCTCTTGTTTTAATTTCTGCCTGTAGGCAGGGATCAGCAAAATGGAGTCGTGGTCAGCTTTTCCGAAGGGGCGGGGCAGGGCCTTATATGCGTCGCGGAAGTTAGAGTAACAATGATCCAAGGTTTTACCACCCCTGGTTGCGCAATCGATATGCTGATAAAATTTAGGGAGTCTTGTTTTCAGATTGGCTTTGTTAAAATCCCCAGCTACAATGAATGCAGCCTCCGGATAAATGTTTTCCAGTTTGCAAAGAGTTAAATAAAGTTCGTTCAGAGCCATCGATGTGTCTGCTTGGGGGGGGATATACGGCTGTGATTATAATCGAAGAGAATTCTCTTGGAAGATAATGCGGTCTACATTTGATTGTGAGGAATTCTAAATCAGGTGAACAGAAGGATTTGAGTTCCTGTATGTTTCCTTCATCACACCATGTCCCGTTAGTCATGAGGCATACGCCCCCGCCACTCTTCTTACCAGAGAGATGTTTGTTTCTGTCCGCGCGTGCGTGGAGAAACCCGTTGGCTGCACCGCCCTGGATAGCGTCTTCCCAGTAAGCCATGTTTCCGTAAAGCAAAGAACGTTACAGTCTCTGATGTCCCTCTGGAATGCCACCCTTGCTCGGATTTCATCAACCTTGTTGTCGAGAGACTGGACATTGGCAAGAAGAATACTGGGAAGTGGTGCGCGATGTGCCCTTTTCGGAGTCTGACCAGAACACCGCCGCGTTTCCCTCTTTTTCGTAGTCGTTTCCTTGGGTCGCTGCAAGCGTCCATTCCGTTGTCCTGTTTGTAAGGCAGAACACAGGATCCGCGTCGCGAGAAAAACATATTCTTGGTCGTACTGATGGTGAGTTGACGCTGATCTTATATTCAGTAGTTCTTCTCGACTGTATGTAATGAAACCTAAGATGACCTGGGGTACTAATGTAGAAATAACACGTAAAAAACAAAAAACTGCATAGTTTCCTAGGACGCGAGCGGCGGCCATCTCAGTCGGCGCCGGAACACAGGATCC
>NW_026279757.1:0-60000 GCF_023373465.1 Oncorhynchus keta
ACCAGTGATGTTATGGTGATGTAGTGCACAAATACCAGCCACCAATATAATCCACCAATACCAGCCACCAATACCAGCCACCAATATAATCCACCAATACCAGCCACCAATATAATCCACCAATACCAGCCACCAATATAATCCACCAATACCAGCCACCAATATAATCCACCAATATAATCCACCAATACCAGCCACCAATATAATCCACCAATATAATCCACCACCAATATAATCCACCAATACCAGCCACCAATATAATCCACCAATATAATCCACCAATACCAGCCACCAATATAATCCACCAATACCAGCCACCAATATAATCCACCAATACCAGCCACCAATACCAGCCACCAATATAATCCACCAATACCAGCCACCAATATAATCCACCAATACCAGCCACCAATATAATCCACCAATACCAGCCACCAATACCAGCCACCAATACCAGCCACCAATACCAGCCACCAATATAATCCACCAATACCAGCCACCAATATAATCCACCAATACCAGCCACCAATATAATCCACCAATATAATCCACCAATACCAGCCACCAATACCAGCCACCAATACCAGCCACCAATATAATCCACCAATACTAAGCCACCAATATACATGCCACCAATACTAATCCACCAATACCAGCCACCAATATAATCCACCAATACCAGCCACCAATACCAGCCACTCAATATAATCCACCAATACCAGCCACCAATATTATCCACCAATACCAGCCACCAATATAATCCACCAATACTCAGCCACCAATATAATCCACCAATACCAGCCACCAATATAATCCACCAATACCAGCCACCAATACCAGCCACCAATATAATCCACCAATATTATCCACCAATACCAGCCACCAATATAATCCACCAATATTATCCACCAATACCAGCCACCAATATAATCCACCAATACCAGCCACCAATACCAGCCACCAATATAATCCACCAATATTATCCACCAATACCAGCCACCAATATAATCCACCAATACCAGCCACCAATATAATCCACCAATACCAGCCACCAATATTATCCACCAATACCAGCCACCAATATAACCACCAATACCAGCCACCAATACCAGCCACCAATATAATCCACCAATACCAGACCACGCAATACCAGCCACCAATATAATCCACCAATACCAGCCACCAATATAATCCACCAATATAATCCACCAATACCAGCCACCAATATTATCCACCAATACCAGCCACCAATATTATCCACCAAAATAATCCACCAATATAATCCACCAATATTATCCACCAATATTATCCACCAATACCAGCCACCAATACCAGCCACCAATATAATCCACCAATATAATCCACCAATACCAGCCACCATGATATTAATCCACCAATACCTAATCCACCAATATAATCCACCGATACCAGCCGCCAATATAATCCACCAATATAATCCACCAATATAATCACCAATACCAGCTACCAATACCAGCCACCAATATAATCCACCAATACCAGCCACCAATATAATCCACCAATATAATCCACCAATACCAGCCACCAATACCAGCCACCAATATAATCCACCAATATAATCCACCAATATAATCCACCAATACCAGCCACCAATATAATCCACCAATACCAGCCACCAATACCAGCCACCAATATAATCCACCAATACTAATCCACCAATATAATCCACCAATACCAGCCACCAATATAATCCACCAATACCAGCCACCAATATAATCCACCAATATAATCCACCAATATAATCCACCAATACCATCCACCAATATAATCCACCAATATAATCCACCAATACCAGCCACCAATATCAATCCACCAATATAATCCACCAATATAATCCACCAATACCAGCCACCAATATTATCCACCAATATAATCCACCAATACCAGCCCAAATATAATCCACCAATATTATCCACCAATACCAGCCACCAATATAATCCCACCAATACCAGCCACCAATATAATCCACCAATATTATCCACCAATACCAGCCACCAATATTATCCACCAATATTATCGTTATACAGGATACAGTTGGTAATGATAGGATACATTATATAGGATACAGATGGTAATGATAGGATACATTATATAGGATACAGATGGTAATGATAGTATACATTATATAGGATGCACAGATGGTCATGATAGTATACATTATATAGGATACAGTTGGTAATGATAGGATACATTATATAGGATACAGATCGTAGAGACTTACCCAGAAAGACTCACAACTGTAATCGCTGTCAGCCGTGGTTCTAACATGTATTGATTTGGGTTGAATCCAATCAATATATATTTGTGGGGTTTTCTTCATAACTTTTTTTTTTACAAATGTTAGAAATTGACAAAAAATAGCTCAATTAAATCAATTTCAATTCCATTTTGTAACACAACGAAATGTGGTCTATAATTAGGAACACTTTCTGGAAGTTACGGTATATATTTTATAATCAAATAAATATTATACATTTTATAATCAAATACATATTATATATTTTATAATCAAATACATATTATATATTTTATAATCACTCCTTAAAATTATTGGAAATAAAAGATCACCAAAATTAGGAACTTATTCTCTCAGTATGTTAATACTGATTGATTTTCTATTCCTAGAATACTGACATTTATATTGATTTCAAATTCAAGCGAAATTTAGTTTGAACATTCAGATGCAGTCGAAACCATAATTAACCTGAACACCTGATTCATGAAGTTCAACCCAGATAAATCTGACATAGATTGTAAGAGTACTTGAATTATTTCCTCATAATTTCTGTTGCTCAACTTTCCTTTTAATCGTACTACTCTTCGTGAAGATCCAACAGGGTTATTATCTGGAGATTTGTCACTTTATGTTTGTGTAATTATTGTAAACATTAGTAACAGGTGTAATGTGGTTCCGTGGATGTGTCCTCATTGTATTTTCATCTTGAGCAGTGATTGATTTTAGATGATAGGTGTGAAAGCAGTGATTGATTTTAGATGATAGGTGTGAAAGCAGTGATTGATTTTAGATGATAGGTGTGAAAGCAGTGATTGATTTTAGATGATGGGTGTGAAAGCAGTGATTTGATTTTAGATGATAGGTGTGAAAGCAGTGATTTTAGATGATGGGTGTGAAAGCAGTGATTGATTTTTAGATGATAGGTGTGAAAGCGGTGATTGATTTTAGATGATAGGTATGAAAGCAGTGATTGATTTTAGATGATAGGTGTGAAAGCAGTGATTGATTTTGATGATAGGTGTGAAAGCAGTGATTGATTTTTAGATGATGGGTGTGAAAGCAGTGATTGATTTTAGATGATAGATGTGAAAGCAGTGATTGATTTTAGATGATAGGTGTAAGCAGTGCTTGATTTTAGATGATAGGTGTGAAAGCCCAGTGCTTGATTTTAGATGATAGGTGTTGGCAGTGCTTGATTTTAGAAATGCACCAATTTGTAAGTCGCTCTGGATAAGAGTGTCTGCTAAATGACTTAAATGTAAATGAAAATGTAAATCGACCTTCCAATCGTGGATTGATGGCAGCATTACGCGTGAAACTGTAGCTACTCACTTGCCGTCATCATGAAGTGCTTTGAGAGGCTAGTCAAGGACCATATCACCTCCCCACCCTACCTGACACCTAGACCCCTCCCAGTGCTAACAACCCAAATAGGTCCCACAGACGATGCAATCTCAACCACACTGCACTGCCTAACCCATCTGGACAAAGAGGAATACCTATGTGAGAATGCTGTTCATCGACTACAGCTCGGCATTTAACACCATAGTGCCCTCCAAGCTAGATCATCAAGCTCGAGACCATGGGTCTCCGGCCCCGCCATGTGCAGCTGGGTACTGGACTTCCCTGTGGGCCGCCCCCAGGTGAGTGAGGGTAGGCAACAACATCTCCACCCGCTGATCCTCAACACTGGGGCCCCACAGGGTGCGTTCTGAGCCCTCTCCTGTACTCCTGTTCACCCCGACTGCGTGGCCCGCACGCCTCCAACTCAATCATCAAGTTTGCGACACAGCAGTGGTAGGCTTGATTACCAACAACGACGGACGGCCTACAGGGAGGAGGTGAGGGCCTCGGAGTTTGGTGTCAGGAAAATAACCTCACACTCAAAGTCAACAAAACTAGAGATGATTGTGGACTTCAGGAAACAGCAGAGGAACCCCCTACAGGTGCATCAAAGCTGGGACCGAGAGACTGAAAAACAGCTTCTATCTCAAGGCCATCAGACTGTTAAACAGCCACCACTAACATTGAGTGGCTGCTGTCAACACACTGACTCAACTCCAGCCACTTTAATAATGGAATTGATGGGAAATGATGTAAAATATATCACTAGCCACTTTAACAATGCTACCTAATATAATGTTCCCTACATTATTCATCTCATATGTATACATATATACTGCACTCAATACCATCTACTGTATCTTGCCTATACTGCTCTGTACCATCACTCATTCATATATCCTTATGTACATATTCTTTATCCCCTTACACTTGTGTCTATAAGGTAGTAGTTTTGGAATTGTTAGCTAGATTACTTGTTGGTTATTACTGCATTGTCGGAACTAGAAGCACAAGCATTTCGCTACGCTGGCACTAACATCTGCTAACTATGTGTATGTGACAAATAAAATTTGATTTGATTTGATTCTATTTTATTTAAAACTATTACATTACCCTTGGTGTGACCTTCTTAAAACAGTACATATAGCTTAATAGAACCCCATTTTTTGCCGTTTTACTTTAGTGCCTTTTTGCAAACAGGATGTTTTGGAATATGTATTCTGTACAGGCTTCGTTCTTTTCACTCTGTCCTTTAGAGTTAGTATTGTGGAGTAACTACAATGTTGTTGATTCATCCTCAGTTTTCTCCTTTCTGACCATTAAACTCTGTAACTGTTGGCCTCATGTTGAAATGCATGACTGGGTGTATTGACACAACACTCAAAGTGTAATTAATAACTTCACCCAAAGGGATATTCAATGTCTGCTTCTTTTTACCCATCTACCAATAGGTGCCCTTCTTTGCGAGGCATTGGAAAACCTTCCCGGTCTTTGTGGTTGAATCTGTGTTTTGAAATGCACTGCTCGACTGAGGGACCTTACAGATAAATCGAATGTGTTGGAGTACAGAGATGAGGTAGTTAGTGAAAAATCATATTGAACACTATTATTGAACACAGGCTGAGTCCATGCAACTTATTATGTGAGTTGTTAAGCAAATGTTTACTCCTGAACATGTTTAGGCTTGTCATAACAGAGGGGTTTGAATACTCAATGACTCAATGCATTTCAGTTGTTCATTTTTTAATTAATTTGTTTAAAAAATCCAAATAACATAATTACACTTTGACATTATGGGGTATTGTGTGTAAGCCAGTGACCTCCCAAAGATTCAAAATGGAATCAATTTAAAATTCGGTCTGTATGTAAACAAAATAATTGAAAAAAGCAACAGGGTGCCTTTCTGAAGGAACTGTTTTTAAATGAGAGTTATATATGCAAAGTACTCCCATGGATTTTAGAGTCACTGAAGAGGCATTTCATCAGGTCATCCCTGTTCAATTCTAACCCCATTTAAAACGATCTGACTGAGAAACCATTGTCCTGGATGAACAAAAGAGAATCAGTCTGCTACATTACATATATTTAATGAAATCCATAGATCACCCTAAAGTGCTACCTCTGCTTGGGATTGCTGAAGAAAATCAATAGTTTGGAGAATTAATTATTCTTAAGGAGGGTAAATCTTTACATCATTAACACCATTTCTCTCTCTCTGTGTTTTCTGTTTTGTTCCCAGAGCCCCGTAGAGTGCGGAGATGAGTGTGGTGGCGGTGACACGTTCTAACACCACAAGAATTCAGCAGCTTGTCATGACACACAGCAGATGGATGTTGACACCTGCCACACATTTTCTGTGTACTGCGTGCGTGCGTTTGTGCGTGCGTGCGTGCGTCTCTTCCATTGTGACTCAAGTCTTGTCTGAGAGTTATAATTACTAGACACTTAAATCATTCTACTTCCCATTCAGAGGTTAAAGATGGTTGATTGTACTTAGACTGAACAAGCCTCAGGCATTTTACTGTTCCCCTTTAGTTTACCTCTCCATGTCGTCGTCTGAGGACTACTAGAAGACAGCGCCATGATCTGAATTAGAAACGCTGCAGTAGTGCTGCATCATGGGTCTGGCTTGCCTGTAGCCAAATGAACAAGTTCAACAAAGGTAGGTTCAACGAATTGGAGAGAGATCCTGATTGGCTAACTGATTTACTTCAGTTAGCCAATCGGTGTCAAGTAAAGATTTGAACATGTTGCAGTACCTTTCTGGGAATTCTACTTCCACAACACAAAACGATTTACTGTTGAAAACACTGTGTACTTAGTGTGCGTACCCCGTCTGAGTGTTACCTGGAGTGGATTCTGGGGGTTATTATCTAGCTCTGCTCGCTTAGCAATGTCGAATGAATGGAATGGTTAGAATTAACGACTGGGTCAAAACTTGAGAAATATTAAGTGATGATACACTGGCGGCCATTTTGTTTTGACTTCCGAAACAGGAAACACTTCCATGTAGGTGTACCATATACCATGTTCCAAACTAAGTCCTTCTGCCGTGTACCTTAGTGTTGTAGGAGTCTTGTGCTGTGTCGATCCTGGTTGATGTTTTGTCTGGTCTGTCAGACAGAAGCACAGGAGCTGATCCTGTCTGTTCTCATCAGTAGAATAGAGGTGACTGGAAGAAACACCTTTGGCAGCGTTGCCGAGAGGGGGCTCAGAGGTGGCTGATTGCGAGGTTAATTGGCACTGGGAAATAATGCTCATTATGCTCATTATGCTGAATGGAACAATCAGGAATTGGAAATCAATCTTTCTGTTTGTTTGGGAGGGAGCCTCGATTCATTTTTATAGGGCCTTTAGTTTATATCTGATGCTGCACAGGGATAAACATGATAGAAATAGCATTACAAAAACGGATATATGCCCTCAGAAGAGGGTATAGCCAATCAGAACAGGGTATATCTCATCAGAACTGGGTATAGGCCAATGCACTATCAGAAATGGGGCAGCAGGCCATCAGAACTGTGGGTATAGCCCTCAGAACAGGGTATAGCCCCTCATAACTGGGTATAGCCCCTCATAACTGGGTATAGCCCCTCATAACTGGGTATAGCCCCTCATAACTGGGTATAGCCCCTCAGAACAGGGTATAGCCCCTCATAACTGGGTATAGCCCCTCATAACTGGGTATAGCCCCTCATAACTGGGTATAGCCCCTCAGAACAGGGTATAGCCCCTCATAACTGGGTATAGCCCCTCATAACTGGGTATAGCCCCTCATAACTGGGTATAGCCCCTCAGAACAGGGTATAGCCCCTCATAACTGGGTATAGCCCCTCAGAACAGAGATTATAGCCCCTCAGAACAGGAATAGCCCCTCAGAACCAAGAGGTATAGCCCCTCCAGAACAGGGTATAGCCCCCTCAGAACTGGGTATAGCCCCTCAGAGCAAGGTATAGCCCCTCAGAACTGGGTATAGCCCCTCAGAGCCCCTCAGAACTGGGTATAGCCCCTCATAACTAGCCCCTCAGAACAGGGTATAGCCCCTCATAACTGGGTATAGAACTGGGTATAGCCCCTCATAACTAGGTATAGCCCCTCATAACTGGGTATAGCCCCTCAGAACAGGTATAGCCCCCTCATAACTGGGTATAGCCCTCATAACCCCTCAGTATAGCCCCTCAGAACAGGGTATAGCCCCCTAACAGAATTATAGCCCCTCAGAAGGTAGCCCCTCAGGGTAGGGTATAGCCCCTCCAGAACTGGAAGGTATAGCCCCTCACAGAGCCACCCGGTGCCCCTCAGAACATTGCGCTGGGTATAGCCTGTATAGCCACTCAGAACTGGGTATAGCCAGAGGGCTGGGTATAGCCCCTCAGAACAGGGTATATCTCATCAGAACTGGGTGCCCATCAGAACAGGGTATATCTCATCAGAACAGGGTGGCCCATCAGACAGGGTATATCTTATCAAGAACAGGAGTATAGCTCCTCAGAACTGGGTAGGCCATCAGAACTGGGTATAGGCCATCATAACTGGAGTATAGTGTCTCAGAACTGGGTATAGGCCACATCTGGAACTGGGTATAGGCCATCATAACTGGGTATTGTGTCTCAGAACTGCCAGAGACAGGGTATAGCCCTCAGAACTGGTATGTTGATGTCTCAGTTTTCAGAACAGGGTATATCACTCATCAGAACTGGGTATGGCCCCTCAGAACATCTCATCAGAACAGGGTATAGCCCCTCAGAACGGTATTCAGATTAGCCCCTCAGAACTGGGTATAGCCCCTCAGAACTAGGTATAGCCCCTCAGAACAGATTATAGCCCCTCAGAACTGGTATAGCCCCTCAGAATGGGACCCCCCTCAGGGTATAGCCCCTCAGAACAGGGTATAGCCTCAGAACCAGGTATAGCCCCTCAGAACAGGGTATAGCCCCTCAGAACTGGGTATAGCCAGAACAGGAGTATAGCCCCTCAGAACTGGGTATAGCCCCTCAGGGCGTAGCCCCTCAGAACAGGGTATATCAGATGTATAGCCCCTCAGAACAGGGTATAGCCCCTCAGGGTATAGCCCCCTCAGAAGTATAGCCCCTCAGAACAGGGTATAGTCTCTCTCAGAACCCGGTGCCATTCCTGATCAGATGTAGTGCACTACATAGGTGGTGTATTTGGTACCACGACCATCGTATCCCTCTGTGCCATGCCTCCAGGGTGGGATGTGACTGCTGCCGTAGTGTTGATGTGTGTTTTGGATTCACACAGCGAGGATCAACAACATCAGCATATCGGATTGATTAGTCTCTCTGATTACTATAAATGCAATGATTCCCATCTCAACGCCATTGAAGCGTGTTTAATGATGAAGGTGTCTTTCAAAGATCTTTCTGTCTTATTCCTGAAATACTGATTTTTTACAACGTTCTAAAACTTAACATTGACAACCCATATAGGTTAATACAACCTTATGAAATGTAACATATCGTACTAAAGGGACGGAGACAGATTTATATTTACAATGTTACAATGTTACGTCTATCCCTGAGATCAAGTTGAGCTATCGTACTCGATGAGAGGAACATATTTTATTTGGTTGGCTTGTCATTTCAAAACTACGTCCCTCTGGGAGGTTCAACAGTCAGAGCCTTACGTCTCTCTGTGGGAGGTTCAGCAGTCAGTCTCTCTGTGGGAGGTTCAACAGTCAGAGCCTTACGTCTCTCTGTGGGAGGTTCAACAGTCAGAGCCCCTTCGTCTCTCTGTGGGAGGTTCACGCCCCTCTGTAGGAGGTCAGTGCCTTACGCCCCTCTGTGGGAGGTTCAACAGTCAGTGCCTTACGCCCCTCTGTGGGAGGTTCAAAGTCAGAGCCTTACGTCTCTCTGTGGGAGGTTCAACAGTCAGTGCCTTACAGTCAGTGCCTCTCTGTGGGAGGTTCAACAGTCAGTGCCCTTACGCCCCTCTGTGGGAGGTTCAACAGTCAGTGCCTTACGCCCCTCTGTGGGAGGTTCAACAGTCAGAGCCTTCGCCCCTCTGTGGGAGGTTCAACAGTCAGTGCCTTCGCCCCTCTGTGGGAGGTTCAACAGTCTGTGCCTTCGCCCCTCTCTGTGGGAGGTTCAGCAGTCAGAGCCTTACGTCTCTCTGCCAGGAGGTTCAACAGTCAGTGCCTTACGCCCCTCTGTGGGAGGTTCAACAGTCAGTGCCTTCGCCCCTCTGTGGGAGGAGGTTCAACAGTCAGTGCCTTACGCCCCTCTGTGGGAGGTTCAACAGTCAGAGCCTTACGCCCCTCTGTGGGAGGTTCAGTCAGAACCCCCTTACGCCCCTCTGTGGGAGGTTCAACAGTCAGAGCCTTCGCCCCTCTGTGGGAGGTTCAACAGTCAGTGCCTGTGGAGGTTCAACAGTCGCCCCCTCTGTGGGAGGTTCAGTCAGTGCCTTACGCCCCTCTGTGGGAGGCCTTACGCCTCTCTGTGGGAGGTTCAGCAGTCAGAGCCTTCGCCCCTCTGTGGGAGGTTCAGCAGTCTGTACCCAGCCTTATGCCCTGACAAGTTAAAAATCTGTCATTCTGCCCCTGACAAGGCAGTTAAGCAGTGTTCCCCTGACAAGGCAGTTAACCCAGTGTTCCCCTGACAAGGCAGTTAACCCAGTGTTCCCCTGACACCCAGTGTTCCCCTGACAAGGCAGTTAACCCAGTGTTCCCCTGACAAGGCAGTTAGCAGTGTTCCCCTGACAAGGCAGTTAACCCAGTGTTCCCCTGACAAGGCAGTTAACCCAGTGTTCCCCTGACAAGGCAGTTAACCCAGTGTTCCCCTGACAAGGCAGTTAACCCAGTGTTCCCCTGACAAGGCAGTTAACCCAGTGTTCCCCTGACAAGGCAGTTAACCCAGTGTTCCCCTGACAAGGCAGTTAACCCAGTGTTCCCCTGACAAGGCAGTTAACCCAGTGCTCCCCTGACAAGGCAGTTAACCCAGTGCTCCCCTGACAAGGCAGTTAACCCAGTGCTCCCCTGACAAGGCAGTTAACCCAGTGTTCCCCTGACAAGGCAGTTAACCCAGTGTTCCCCTGACAAGGCAGTTAACCCAGTGCTCCCCTGACAAGGCAGTTAACCCAGTGCTCCCCTGACAAGGCAGTTAACCCAGTGTTCCCCTGACAAGGCAGTTAACCCAGTGTTCCCCTGACAAGGCAGTTAACCCAGTGCTCCCCTGACAAGGCAGTTAACCCAGTGTTCCCCTGACAAGGCAGTTAACCCAGTGTTCCCCTGACAAGGCAGTTAACCCAGTGCTCCCCTGACAAGGCAGTTAACCCAGTGTTCCCCTGACAAGGCAGTTAACCCAGTGTTCCCCTGACAAGGCAGTTAACCCAGTGTTCCCCTGACAAGGCAGTTAACCCAGTGCTCCCCTGACAAGGCAGTTAACCCAGTGTTCCCCTGACAAGGCGTAGATGTTAAGTGTTTAAGGCAGTTAACCCCAGTGCTCCCCTGACAAGGCAGTTAACCCAGTGTTCCCCCTCTTAGGCAGCACTCTTTAAGAGGTTGGGTTAAATGCTGAGACATATTTCATTTGAATGCATTCTGTTGTACAACTGACTAGGTATCCCAGTTTCCCTTTCCTTTCATCCCCTTAATTTGAGGGAGCGAAGGGCACGCCATAATCTCAGTATTGTGCTGATCGAACATGCCTCCATGTATCACGAGCCACTTTAAACAATGCCACTTGTATATGTTTACATACCCTACATTACTCATCTCATATGTGTATATACTGTACTCTATACCATCTACTGCATCTTGCCTATGCCGTTCTGTATCATCACTCATTCATATATCTTTATGTACATATTCTTCATCCCTTTACACTTGTGCCTCTCTCTCTCTCTCCCTCCCTCTCTCTCTCTGTCTCTCTCTCTCCCTCTCTCTCTCTCTCCCTCTCTCTCTGTCTCTCTCTCTCTCTCTCTGTCTCTCTCTCTCTCCCTCTCTCTCTCTCCTCTCTCTCTCTCTCTCCCTCTCTCTCTCCCTCTCTCTCTATCTCTCTGTCTGTCTGTCCTCTGTCTGTCTGTCTGTCTGTCTGTCTGTCTGTCTGTCTGTCTGTCTGTCTGTCTGTCTGTCTGTCTCTCTCTCTCTCTCTCTCTCTCTCTCTCTCTCTCTCTCTCTCTCTCTCTCTCTCTCTGCTCTTGCAGAAGTGTTGCATTAATTAGAGTTTTTTTTTTCAGTGCTGAGTGGTGACGAAGATTTAGCCTCACCTCTCCATAGCACCAGTCAGTGTGCTGAGAGAGAGGGAGGAGAGGAGAAGGAGGAGGGATAGAGAGTGGGAGAGGGAGAGAGGAGGGAGGGGAGGCAGGGAGGTGGAGAGAAGGACAGGAGGAGGGGAGGGAGGGAGGGAGGGAGGGAGGGAGGGAGGGAGGGAGGGAGGGAGGGAGGGAGGGAGGGAGGGAGGGAGGGAGGGAGGGAGGAGAGGGGAGGGAGGGAGGAGTGGAGAAGGACAGAGAAGGGTTGGGAGAGGAGAGAGGGATGGAGAGAGAATGAGAGGAGAGGGAGGGAGGGAGGGAGGGAGGCGTAGATGGAGAGGAGAGACGGGGAGGACAGAGGTGGAGAAGTACAGAGAGAGTGGGAGATGAGAGAGGGAGGGGGGAGAGAGAGAGAGAGAGAGAGAGAGAGAGAGAGAGAGAGAGAGAGAGCGAGAGAGAGAGAGAGAGAGAGAGGTGGAGAAGGGCAGGGGCGGAGGGGAGGGAAGAGATCAATAATATCTATCATCATTCTCTCCCTTTCCTCTCCTCTTCTCTAACCCCCTCCCTCAATTTCTCTTCCTCTATCTCCTTCCTTTCCTCTCCCCTATCTCCCTCTCACCCCTCTGTTTTCTCTACAGTACCCCTCTCCCCTCTCCACCTCTCCTCTCCCCTCCTCTCTCTCCTTTCTCCCCATCTGTGTTTCTTCTCTCCTTCCCTCTCTGTCTCCTCTCCTCGACCCAAACTTCCTTTCTCTGACTACCCACCATAGTAACATTCACTATGCTATCTGACTACCCCCATAGTAACATTCACTATCATCTACTAACCCCATAGTAACATTCTATCCTATCTGACTACCCCCATAGTAACATTCACTATCCTATCTGACTACCCACCATAGTAACATTCACTATCCTATCTGACTACCCCCCATAGTAACATTCACTCTCCTATCTGACTACCCCCCATAGTAACATTCACTATGCTATGTGACTACCCCCCATAGTAACATTCACTATCCTATCTGACTACCCCCCATAGTAACATTCACTATCCTATCTGACTACCCCACATAGTAACATTCACTATGCTATCTGACTACCCCCCATAGTAACATTCACTATCCTATCTGACTACCCCCCATAGTAACATTCACTATGCTATGTGACTACCCACCATAGTAACATTCACTATGCTATGTGACTATGCTAAGTCCCACATTAATTGAATTATCCTTCCCAAATGACTGAATAGCACAAGTAATCTGAACACATCAGTTACCATTTATAATCCATTTTACCTAACCATGTGGTGATCTGTAATCCATTCTGATAAACCGTGTGGTGATCTGTAATCCATTCTACCAAACCATGTGGTGATCTGTAATCCATTCTGATAAACCATGTGGTGATCTGTAATCCATTCTGATAAACCATGTGGTGATCTGTAATCCATTCAAACCATGTGGTGATCTGTAATCCATTATAAACCAACCATGTGGTGATCTGTAATCCATTAATAAACCATTCTACCAAACCATGTGGTGATCTGTAATCCATTCTGATAAACCATGTGGTGATCTGTAATCCATTCTGATGATAAACCATGTGGTGATCTGTAATCCATTATGATAAACCATGTGGTGATCTGTCCAATGATAAACCATGATCTGTAATCCATTCTAAACCATGTGGTGATCTGTAATCCATTCTGATAAATAAACCCATGTGTGTGATCTGTAATCCATTATGATAAACCATGTGTGGTGATCTGTAATCCATGACCAAACCATGTGGTGATCTGTAATCCATTATGATAAACCATGTGGTGATCTGTAATCCATTCTACCAAACCATGTGGTGATCTGTAATCCATTATGATAAACCATGTGGTGATCTGTAATCCATTCCTGATAAACCATGTGGTGATCTGTAATCCATTCTACCAAACCATGTGGTGAAATCCATGTGGTGATCTGTAATCCATTCTGATAAACCATGTGGTGATCTGTAATCCATTCTGATAAACCATGTGGTGATCTGTAATCCATTCTGATAAACCATGTGGTGATCTGTAATCCATTCTGATAAACCATGTGGTGATCTGTAATCCATTCTGATAAACCATGTGGTGATCTGTAATCCATTCTGATAAACCATGTGGTGATCTGTAATCCATTGTAATCCATTATGATAAACCATGTGGTGATCTGTAATCCATTCTGATAAACCATGTGGTGATCTGTAATCCATTATGTTAAACCATGTGGTGATCTGTAATCCATTATGATAAATTGTGGTGATCCAGATATTGAACTGTTGTTTTCTGTTCAGCCTATCCCATCTGTGTTCATAACACATAAATTATACATGACTTATCAGTATTAACTTGAAGAGAGAATGATATTTGTTAATTTCCATGAGTGACAGCTGGTGATGTTTAATATCTACGTCCTTCATTTAATCAAGTACACGAACCGAAATCGACTTGAATTGAAAACCGAATTGAGCCATAACATATACAACAAATAGGCATCATTTCAACCTTCAGGCTTCCACATCCTCCAAGACAGGTGAAATAGTAAGAGATAAACAAGCCATAATAAATAGAGATAGAGAGACAGAGGACTGAGACAGAAACAGAGTGTCCTCTGCCTGCAGGTCATCAATAACCCCGGGGAGAGAGTGACCACAACCGATCTGCCTCGGCCAAGCTGAAATATTATCTCCGACCCCAGCTGTAACATTCGCGAAGCCCCCCGGCTCGAATAATATTGATTGTGCGTTTGCACAGGCATGTGCGTCTCCTCAGGTGGAACCAAACTACTCTAGGTCTCACTGCGAGGGTTATGCCCCTGAGGGATTTAGCAGATCAGGGGAACAGTTAGCCTACTGCTCTGGGGGAAAAACAGAATTAAGGAAATAGACAACAAGGAAAAGGTAGAAACTGTGGCCTGAGGAAGAGGAGCTGCAGAGAGACTCAGTTCTACCACACATTTTCTATGAGATTGAGGTCACGGCTTAGTGACGGTCACTCCAATACCTTTAATTTGTTATTTTTAAGCCCTTTTGCCAGAACTTTGGAAATATGCTTGGGGTCATTGTCCATTTGGAAGACCCATTTGCGACCAAGCTTTGACTTCCTGACTGATGTCTTGAGATGTTGCTTCAATATATCCACATAATTGCCCTTCTTCATGATGCCGTCTATTTTGTGAAGTGCACCAATCCCTCCTGCACCCGTCACAACATGATGCTGTCACCACCATGCTTCATGGTTGGAATGGTGTTCTTCGGTTTGCAGGCCTCCCCCTTTTCATCCAAACATAACGATGGTCTTTATGGCCAAACAGTTCTATTTTTTTTGTTTCATCAGACCAGAGGACATTTCTCCAAAAAGTATGATCTTTGTCCCCATGTGCAGTTGCAAACCATAGTCTGGCTTTTTTTTATGGAGGTTTTGGGTAGTGGCTTCTTCCCTGCTGAGCGGCCTTTCAGGTTATGTTGATATAGGACTCGTTTTACTGTGGATAAACTTTTTGTATCTGTTTCCTCCAGCATCTTCACAAATATAATTTGCTGTTGTTTGGGATTGATTTTCCCTTTTCACACCAAAGTACATTAAATCTCTAGGAGACAGAACGCGTCTCTTCCTGAGCGGTATGATGGCTGCGTGGTCCCATGGTGATTATACTTGCGTACAATTGTTTGTACAGATGGCGTGGTACCTTCAGGCATTTGGAAATTGCTCCCAAGGATGAACCAGACTTGTGGAGATTTACAATTTTTTTCTGAGGTCTTGGCTGATTTCTTTTGATTTTCCCATAATGTCAAGCAAAGAGGTACTGAGTTTGAAGGTAGGTCTTGAAATACATTCACAGGTACACCTCCAATCGACTCAAATTATGGCAATTAGCCTATTAGAAGCTTCTAAAGCCATGACATCATTATCTGGAATTGTCCAAGCTGTTTAAAGGCACAGTCAACTTAGTGTATGTAACCTTCTGACCCACTGGAATTATGATACAGTGATTTATAAGTGAAATAATCTTTCTGTAAACAATTGTTGGAAAAATGACTTGTGTCATGCACAAAGTAGATGCCCTCACCGACTTGCCAAAACTATAGTTTATTTACAAGACATTTGTGGAGTGGTTGAAAAACGAGTTTTTTGACTCCAACCTAAGTGTATGTAAACTTCTGACTTCAACTGTGTGTAACTATTTCTTTATAGAGGTATATATAAATATCACTTTATAGAGGTATATAAATATCACTGACATTCTGGATGTAGATATAAACCACAGGAAGCCATCAATCCAGGGGCACTCAGTTCCACTTGTGTTTCAGGTCAATAAGCTGCAATGACAACTAAATGTGTTGTTTTACCAGCAGTAAAATACTGTGAAATGTTTTACTGCAGCATAGTGTAAATTGTGGTACTTAGGCATATGTTTTGAGCTGTGAGTGGCAGGAAGTCATAACCCTGAAATGGTTGAGCATGTTGCCATGTTATTTTGGTCTGTTTAACCATGGAGTCCCTACCAGTTTGGAAGCCTTGGTTAATTAAGGCCTCTAGATGTAGACGTGTCAACCTGCTACACCTGATACTGTAATATACTGTATTTATATTACTGTAGGTGTACTGTAATATACTGTATTTATATTACTGTAGGTACTGTAATATACTGTATTTATATTACTGGTGTACTGTAATATACTGTATTTATATTATCTGTAGGTGTACTGTAATATACTGTATTTATATTACTGTAGGTGTACTGTGTATTTATATTACTGTAAATGTACTGTAATATACTGTATTTATATTACTGTAGGTGTACTGTAATATACTGCATTTATTTACATTTACTACATTTAAGTCATTTAGCAGACGTGTAACTGTAATATACTGTATTTATATTACTGTAGGTGTACTGTAATAACTGCATTTTATATTACTGTAATATTACTGTAGGTGTACTGTAAATATACTGCATTTATATTACTGTAGGTGTACTGTAATATATATAGGTGTACTGTAATATACTGTATTTATATTATACTGTAATATACTGTATTTCTGTTACTGTAGGTGTAATGTAATATACTGTATTTATATTACTGTAGGTGTACTGTATTAATATTACTGTACTGTATTTATATTACTGTAGTGTACTATAATATCATACTGTATTTATATTACTGTAATATACTGTATTTATATTACTGTAGGTGTACTGTAATATACTGTATTAATATTACTGTATCTGTAATATACTGTATTTATATTACTGTAGGTGTATTTTATATTACTGTAGGTGTATAATATGATACTGTATTTATATTACTGTAGGTGTACTGTAATATGATACACTATGTGACTGTAGGTGTACTGTAATATACTGTATTTATATTACTGTAGTTGTACTGTAATATGATACACTATGTTACTGTTGGTGTACTGTAATATACTGTATTTATATTACTGTAAATGTACTGTAATATACTGTATTTATATTACTGTAGGTGTACTGTAATATACTGCATTTATATTACTGTAGGTGTACTGTAATATACTGTATTCATATTACTGTATGTGTACTGTAATATGATACTGTATTTATATTACTGTAGGTGTACTGTAATATACTGCATTTATATTACTGTAAATGTACTGTGATATACTGTATTTATATTACTGTAGGTGTACTGTAATATACTGTATTTCTGTTACTGTCGGTGTACTTTAATATACTGTATTTATATTACTGTAGGTGTACTGTAATATACTGTATTTATATTACTGTAGGTGTACTGTAATATACTGTATTTCTGTTACTGTAGGTGTAATGTAATATACTGTATTTATATTACTGTAGGTGTACTGTAATATACTGTATTAATATTACTGTATGTGTACTGTAATATACTGTATTTATATTACTGTAGGTGTACTATAATATCATACTGTATTTATATTACTGTAGGTGTACTGTAATATGATACTGTATTTATATTACTGTAGGTGTACTGTAATATGATACACTATGTGACTGTAGGTGTACTGTAATATACTGTATTTATATTACTGTAGTTGTACTGTAATATGATATTTTTTTTATTTTTTTTTATTTCACCTTTATTTAACCAGGTAGGCTAGTTGAGAACAAGTTCTCATTTGCAACTGCGACCTGGCCAAGATAAAGCATAGCAGTGTGAACAGACAACACAGAGTTACACATGGAGTAAACAATTAACAAGTCAATAACACAGTAGAAAAAAATGGGCAGTCTATATACAATGTGTGCAAAAGGCATGAGGAGGTAGGCGAATAATACAATTTTGCAGATTAACACTGGAGTGATAAATGATCAGATGGTCATGTACAGGTAGAGATATTGGTGTGCAAAGAGCAGAAAAGTAAATAAAAAAATTAAAAAAACTGTATAAAAACAGTATGGGAATGAGGTAGGTGAAAATGGGTGCGCTATTTACCAATAGACTATGTACAGCTGCAGCGATCGGTTAGCTGCTCGGATAGCTGATGTTTGAAGTTGGTGAGGAGATAAAAGTCTCAACTTCAGCGATTTTGCAATTCGTTCCAGTCACAGGCAGCAGAGTACTGGAACGAAAGGCGGCCAAATGAGGTGTTGGCTTTAGGGATGATCAGTGAGATACACCTGCTGGAGCGCGTGCTACGGATGGGTGTTGCCATCGTGACCAGTGAACTGAGATAAGGCGGAGCTTTACCTAGCATGGACTTGTAGATGACCTGGAGCCAGTGGGTCTGGCGACGAATATGTAGTGAGGGCCAGCCGACTAGAGCATACAAGTCGCAGTGGTGGGTGGTATAAGGTGCTTTAGTGAGAAAACGGATGGCACTGTGATAGACTGCATCCAGTTTGCTGAGTAGAGTGTTGGAAGCCATTTTGTAGATGACATCGCCGAAGTCGAGGATCGGTAGGATAGTCAGTTTTACTAGGGTAGCTTGGCAGCGTGAGTGAAGGTGGCTTTGTTGAGGAATAGAAAGCCGACTCTTGATTTGATTTTCGATTGGAGATGTTTGATGTGAGTCTGGAAGGAGAGTTTGCAGTCTAGCCAGACACCTAGGTACTTATAGATGTCCACATATTCAAGGTCGGAACCATGATACACTATGTTACTGTTGGTGTACTGTTATATACTGTATTTATATTACTGTAAATGTACTGTAATATACTGTATTTATATTACTGTAGGTGTACTGTAATATACTGCATTTATATTACTGTAGGTGTACTGTAATATACTGTATTAATATTACTGTATGTGTACTGTAATATGATACTGTATTTATATTACTGTAGGTGTACTGTAATATACTGCATTTATATTACTGTAAATGTACTGTGATATACTGTATTTATATTACTGTAGGTGTACTGTAATATACTGTAATATGATGCACTATGTTACTGTAGGTGTACTGTAATATTTATATTACTGTAGGTGTACTGTAATATACTGTATTTATATTACTGTAGGTGTACTGTAATATGATAATCCATATATAGTACTGTAGGTGTACTGTAATATGATGCTATATTTATATTACTGTAGATGTACCGTAATATACTGTATTTATATTACTGTAGGTATACTGTAATATACTGTATTTATATTACTGTAGGTGTACTGTAATATACTGTATTTATATTACTGTAGGTATACTGTAATATACTGTATTTATATTACTGTAGGTGTTCTGTAATATACTGTATTTATATTACTGTAGGTGTACTGTAATATACTGTATTTATATTACTGTAGGTGTACTGTAATATACTGTATTTATATTACTGTAGGTGTGCTGTAATATACTGTATTAATATTACTGTAGGTGTACTGTAATATACTGTATTTATATTACTGTAGTTGTACTGTAATATACTGTATTTATATTACTTTAGGTGTGCTGTAATATAGTGTATTTATATTACTGTAGGTGTGCTGTAATATAGTGTATTTATATTACTGTAGGTTTACTGTAATATGATACTGTATTTATATTACTGTAGATGTACTGTAATATACTGTATTTGTATTACTGTAGGTGTACTGTAATATACTGTATTTATATTACTGTAGGTGTACTGTAATATGATACTGTATTTATATTACTGTTGGTGTACTGTAATATACTGTATTTATATTACTGTAGGTGTGTGTACTGTAATAGGTGTGCTGATACTTTATTTATATTACTGTTGGTGTACTGTAATATGATACGTACTGTAATATGATACTGTATTTATACTACTGTAGGTGTACTGTAATATACTGTATTTATATTACTGTCGGTGTAACCGAGCATACTGTTAGATACAGTCAAAATCAAGTAACCGTCCTGTGTAATGCGTACATTTACATTACATTTAAGTCATTTAGCAGAGGCTCTTATCCAGAGCGACTTACAAATTGGTGCATTCACCTTATGACATCCAGTGGAACAGCCACTTTACAATAGTGCATCTAAATCTTTAAAGGGGGGTGGGGGGGTGAGAAGGATTACTTTATCCTATCCTAGGTATTCCTTAAAGAGGTGGGGTTTCAGGTGTCTCCGGAAGGTGGTGATTGACTCCGCTGTCCTGGCGTCGTGAGGGAGTTTGTTCCACCATTGGGGGACCAGAGCAGCGAACAGTTTTGACTGGGCTGAGCGGGAACTGTACTTCCTCATTGGTAGGGAGGCGAGCAGGCCAGAGGTGGATGAACGCAGTGCCCTTGTTTGGGTGTAGGGCCTGATCAGAGCCTGGAGGTACTGAGGTGCCGTTCCCCTCACAGCTCCGTAGGCAAGCACCATGGTCTTGTAGCGGATGTGAGCTTCAACTGGAAGCCAGTGGAGAGAGCGGAGGAGCGAGGTGACGTGAGAGAACTTGGGAAGGTTGAACACCAGACGGGCTGCGGCGTTCTGGATGAGTTGTAGGGGGTTTAATGGCACAGGCAGGGAGCCCAGCCAACAGCGAGTTGCAGTAATCCAGACGGGAGATGACAAGTGCCTGGATTAGGACCTGCGCCGCTTCCTGTGTGAGGCAGGGTGGTACTCTGCGGATGTTGTAGAGCATGAACCTACAGGAACGGGCCACCGCCTTGATGTTAGTTGAGAACAACAGGGTGTTGTCCAGGATCACGCCAAGGTTCTTAGCGCTCTGGGAGGAGGACACAATGGAGTTGTCAACCGTGATGGCGAGATCATGGAACGGGCAGTCCTTCCCGGGAGGAAGAGCAGCTCCGTCTTGCCGAGGTTCAGCTTGAGGTGGTGATCCGTCATCCACACTGATATGTCTGCCAGACATGCAGAGATGCGATTCGCCACCTGGTCATCAGAAGGGGGAAAGGAGAAGATTAATTGTGTGTCGTCTGCATAGCAATGATAGTAGAGACCATGTGAGGTTATGACAGAGCCAAGTGACTTGGTGTATAGCGAGAATAGGAGAGGGCCTAGAACAGAGCCCTGGGGGACACCAGTGGTGAGAGCGTGGTGAGGAGACAGATTCGCCACGCCACCTGGTAGGATCGACCTGTCAGGTAGGACGCAATCAAGCGTGGGCCGCGCCGGAGATACCCAACTCGGAGAGGGTGGAGAGAGGAGGATCTGATGGTTCACAGTATCGAAGGCAGCCGATAGGTCTAGAAGGATGAGAGCAGAGAGAGAGAGTTAGCTTTAGCAGTGCGGAGCGCCTCCGTGATACAGAGAAGAGCAGTCTCAGTTGAATGACTAGTCTTGAAACCTGACTGATTTGGATCAAGAAGGTCATTCTGAGAGAGATAGCGGGAGAGCTGGCCAAGGACGGCACGTTCAAGAGTTTTGGAGAGAAAAGAAAGAAGGGATACTGGTCTGTAGTTGTTGACATCGGAGGGATCGAGTGTAGGTTTTTTCAGAAGGGGGTGCAACTCTCGCTCTCTTGAACGGGAAGGACGTAGCCAGCGGTCAGGGATGAGTTGATGAGCGAGGTGAGGTAAGGGAGAAGGTCTCCGGAAATGGTCTGGAGAAGAGAGGAGGGGATAGGGTCAAGCGGGCAGGTTGTTGGGCGGCCGGCCGTCACAAGACGGGAGATTTCATCTGGAGAGAGAGGGAGAAAGAGGTCAGAGCACAGGGTAGGGCAGTGTGAGCAGAACCAGCGGTGTCGTTTGACTTAGCAAACGAGGATCGGATGTCGTCGACCTTCTTTTCAAAATGGTTGACGAAGTCATCTGCAGAGAGGGAGGAGGAGGGGGGGGGGATTAAGGAGGGAGGAGGATTAAGGAGGGAGGAGAAGGTGGCAAAGAGCTTCCTAGGGTTAGAGGCAGATGCTTGGAATTTAGAGTGGTAGAAAGTGGCTTTAGCAGCAGAGACAGAGGAGGAAAATGTAGAGAGGAGGGAGTGAAACGATGCCAGGTCCGCAGGGAGGCGAGTTTTCCTCCATTTCCGCTCGGCTGCCCGGAGCCCTGTTCTGTGAGCTCGCAATGAGTCGTCGAGCCACGGAGCGGGAGGGGAGGACCGAGCCGGCCTGGAGGATAGGGGACATAGAGAGTCAAAGGATGCAGAAAGGGAGGAGAGGAGGGTTGAGGAGGCAGAATCAGGAGATAGGTTGGAGAAGGTTTGAGCAGAGGAAGAGATGATAGGATGGAAGAGGAGAGAGTAGCGGGGGAGAGAGAGCGAAGGTTGGGACGGCGCGATACCATCCGAGTAGAGGCAATGTGGGAAGTGTTGGATGAGAGCGAGAGGGAAAAGGATACAAGGTAGTGGTCGGAGACTTGGAGGAGTTGCAATGAGGTTAGTGGAAGAACAGCATCTAGTAAAGATGAGGTCGAGCGTATTGCCTGCCTTGTGAGTAGGGGGGAAGGTGAGAGGGTGAGGTCAAAAGAGGAGAGGAGTGGAAAGAAGGAGGCAGAGGAATGAGTCAAAGGTAGACGTGGGGAGGTTAAAGTCGCCCAGAACTGTGAGAGGTGAGCCGTCCTCAGGAAAGGAGCTTATCAAGGCATCAAGCTCATTGATGAACTCTCCGAGGGGACCTGGAGGGCGATAAATGATAAGGATGTTAAGCTTGAAAGGGCTGGTAACTGTGACAGCATGGAATTCAAAGGAGGCGATAGACAGATGGGTAAGGGGAGAAAGAGAGAATGACCACTTGGGAGAGATGAGGATCCCGGTGCCACCACCCCGCTGACCAGAAGCTCTCGGGGTGTGCGAGAACACGTGGGCGGACGAAGAGAGAGCAGTAGGAGTAGCAGTGTTATCTGTGGTGATCCATGTTTCCGTCAGTGCCAAGAAGTCGAGGGACTGGAGGGAGGCATAGGCTGAGATGAACTCTGCCTTGTTGGCCGCAGATCGGCAGTTCCAGAGGCTACCGGAGACCTGGAACTCAACGTGGGTCGTGCGCGCTGGGACTACCAGATTAGGTACGCGGCCACGCGGTGTGGAGCGTTTGTATGGTCTGTGCAGAGAGGAGAGAACAGGGATAGACAGACACATAGTTGACAGGCTACAGAAGAGGCTACGCTAATGCAAGGAGATTGGAATGACAAGTGGACTACACGTCTCGAATGTTCAGAAAGTTAAGCTTACGTAGCAAGAATCTTATTGACTAAAATGATTAAATGATACAGTACTGCTGAAGTAGGCTAGCTGGCAGTGGCTGCGTTGTTGACACTACACTAATCAAGTCGTTCCGTTGAGTGTAATAGTTTCTACAGTGCTGCTATTCGGGGGCCAGCTGGCTAGCTAACAGTGTTGATTACGTTACGTTGCGTTAAAGAACGACAATAGCTGGCTAGCTAACCCAGAAAATCGCTCTAGACTACACAATTATCTTTGATACACAGACGGCTATGTAGCTAGCTACGATCAAACAAATCAAACCGTTGTGCTGTAATGAAATGAAATGAAAATGTGATACTACCTGTGGAGCGAAGCGGAATGCGACCGGGTTGTTGAGTGCGGAAGTTCTATTCAGTAGACGTTGGCTAGCTGTTGGCTAGCTAGCAGTGTCTCCTACGTTAAGGACGACAAATAGCTGGCTAGACTTATTTAATTGTATTTATCTTGTATATATCCAGGGTGCGGATAGAAATGCCCTGGTGAAAATGTAGAAGCTAAGGATACAATCAGAGTTGAAATGTGGTCAGCAACTACTTTTGCCGACTGGGGGATGAGTTTGCACCATGTCTTTCACATTCCTACAGTGACTAATGAGAGACAAGGATGTGTTAATCTCACTCTGCTCTGTGTGTGTTGATAGGCTAAACACGCACACAAGCATGGACACACAGGTGCATGGACACACACACACACACAATGAGAAACAGCAACAGTGTGTTAATCTTTCCTTGTTCTGATAGACAGTGCTACTCATTAGGAACTCATTAGGTGTTCAGAGAACCAGGTCAGAGAGAGAAGTGGAAATTACCAGAGGAAGAGAAGGTAGAGGAGGAAGGAAGAGGAGGAGGTAGTGGGGAAGGAAGAGGAGGTGGAAGAGGAGGAGGAAGGGGAGGAGGAGGAGGGAGGAGGAAGGGAGGAGGAAGAGGAGGAGGAAGGGGAGGAAGAGGATGAGGAAGAGAAGAAGAGGGGGAGGAAGGAAGAGGGGAGGAAGGGGAGGGGAGGAAGAGAGGATGGAGGAAGAGGATGAGGAAGGAAAGAGGGGAGGAAGGAGGAAAAGATGAGGAAGGAGGATGAAGGAAGATGATGGAGGAAGGAAGAGGATGAGGAAGGAAGAGGGGAGGAATGAAGAGGAGGAAGAAGGAAAGGCTTTTTGGAAGGTGAGGAAGGAAGAGGAGGAGGAAGGGGAGGAAGGAAGAGGAGAAGGAAGAGGAGGAAGGAAGAGGAGGAGCAAGGGGAAGAAGAGGAGAGGAAGGAGGAAGAGGAGGAGGAAGGAGAGGGGAGGAAGGAAGAGAGGAAGGAAGAAGAGGAGGGAAGAGGGGAGGAAGAGGAGGAGGAAGGGGGAAGAGGAGAAGGAAGAGGAGGAGGAAGAGGAGGAGGAAGGGAGGAAAGAAGAGGAGGAAGGAAGGGAGGTGGAAAAGATGGAGGAGGGGAAGGGGAGGAAGGAAGAGGAGGAGGAAGGAAGAGGAGGAAGGAGGAGGAAGGAAGAGGAGGAAGAAGAGGATGAAGGAAGAGGAGGAAGGAAAGGAGGAGGAGGGATGAAAGGAAGGAAGAGGAAGGGAAGGAAGGAATGAGGATGAAGGAAGAGGATGAAGGAAGATGAAGAGGAGGAGGATGAGGATGAAGGAAGAGGAGGAGGAAGAGGATCAAGGAAGAGATGAAGGAAGAGGAGGAGGTTGAGGATGAAGGAAGAGGAGGAGGATGAGGGAAGGAAGAGGATGAAGGAAGAGGATGAAGGAAGAGGGAAGGAAGATGAAGAGGCGGAGGATGAGGATGAAGGAAGAAGGATGATGACGAGGATGAAGGAAGAGGAGGAGGAAGGAAGAGGATGAAGGAAGATGAAGAGAGGGAGGATGAGGAGGATGGAAGAGGAGGAAGACGAAGGAAGGAGGAAGGAACATGAAGAGAGGAGGATGGATGAAGGAAGAGGAGGAGGATGAGGATGAAGGAAGAGGATGAAGGAGGAGGAAGGATGATGTAAGAAGGAGGTGGAAGAGGAAGGAGGAGGAAGGAAGAGGAGGAGAGGAGGAGGAAGAGGATGAAGGAAGAGGATGAAGGAAGAGGATGAAGGAAGAGATGAAGGAAGATGAAGAGGCGGAGGATGAGGATGAAGGAAAGAAGGAGGATGAGGATGAAGGAAGAGGGGAAGATGAAGAGGAGGAGGATGAGGATGAAGGAAGAGGAGGAGGAAGAGGATGAAGGAAGAGATGGAGAAGAGGAGGAGTGTGGAGGATGAAGGAAGAGGAGGAGGAAGAGGATGAAGAAGAGGGAAGAAGAGGATGAAGGAAGATGTATGAGGATGAGGAAGAGGAGGAGGATGAGAGGGATGAAGGAAAGGAGGAGGAAGAGGATGAAGGAGAAGATGAAGGAAGAGAAGAGGAGGAGGAGGATGAGGAGGATGAAGAAGGAGGAGGATGAGGATGAAGGAAGGAGGAGGATGAGGGAAGGGAGGAGGAGGAGGAAGAGGAGGAAGGAAGAGGAGGAAGAGGAGGAAGGTGAGGAAGGAAGAGGAGGGAGGGAGGAAGGAAGAGGAGGAAGGAAGAGGAGGAGGAAGGAAGGGGAGGAAGGAAGAGGAGGAAGGAAGGAAGGAAGGTGAGGAAGGAAGAGGAGGAGGAAGGGGAGGAAGGAAGGAGAAGGAAGAGGAAGGAAGAAGAGGAGGGAAGTGGAGGAAGGAAGAGGAGGAAGGAAGGAGGGAGGAGGAAGGAAGAGGAGGAGGAAGGAAGTGGGGAGGAAGGAAGAAGAGGAAGGAAGGAAGGGAAGAGGAGGAGGAAGAGGGAGGAAGGGGAGGAAGGAAAGGAGGAAGGGAAGAGGAGGAGGAAGAGGAGGAGGAAGGGGAGGAAAGAAGAGGAGGAAGGAAGAGGAGGTGGAAAAGGAGGAGGTGGAAGGAGGAAGGAAGAGGAGGAGGAAGAAGAGGGGAGGAAGGAGAGGAGGAAGGAAGAGGAGGAGGAAGAGGGAGGAAGGAAGGAGGAAGAAGGGAGGAGGGGGGAAGGAGAGGAAGGAAGGGGGAGGATGAGGATGAAGGAAGAGAAGAGGATGGGATGAAGGAAGAGGAGGAAGAAAGGAAGAGGATGAAGGAAGATGAAGAGGAGGAGGATGAGGATGAAGGAAGAGGAGGAGGAAGAGGATCAAGGAAGAGGATGAAGGAAGAGGAGGAGGTTGAGGATGAAGGAAGAGGAGGAGGATGAGGATGAAGGAAGAGGATGAAGGAAGAGGATGAAGGAAGAGGATGAGGAAGATGAAAGGCGGAGGATGAGGATGAAGGAAGAGGAGGAGGATGAGGATGAAGGAAGAGGAGGAGGAAGGATGAAGGAAAGAGGATGAAGGAAGAAAAGGAGGAGGAGGTGATGAGAGGGGAGGAAGAGGAAGGAAGAGGAGGAAGGAACATGAAGAGGGGAGGAGGATGAGGATGAAGGAAGAGGAGGGAGGATGAAGGAAAGGAAGAGGAGGAAGAGGAGGAAGCCAAGAGGAGGTGGAAAGGAGGAGATGAGGAAGAGGGAGGAAGAGGGGATGAAGGAAGAGGATGTAAGGAAAGGATGAAGGAAGAGGGAGGAGGAGGATGAGGATGATGAGGAAGAGGAAGGAAGATGAAGAGGAGGATGACGAGGATGAAGGAAGAGGAGGAGGGGGATGAAGGAAGAGGATGAAGGAAGAAGTGGAGGATGAGGAAGGAGGAGGATGAGGATGAAGGAAGAGGAAGGAAGAGGGAGGAAGGAAGAGAGGAGGATGAGATGAAGGAAGAGGAGGAGGATGAGGATGGGAAGAGGAGGAGAAGAAGAAGGAAGAGGATGAAGGAAGATGAAGAGGAGGAGGAGGATGAGGAGGATGAAGAGGAGGAGGATAAGGAGAATGAAGAGGATGAAGGAAGAGGATGAAGGAAGAGGATGAAGGAAGAGGATGAAGGAAGATGAAGAGGAGGAGGATGAGGATGAAGGAAGAGGAGGAGGAAGAGGATCAAGGAAGAGGATGAAGGAAGAGGAGGAGGTTGAGGATGAAGGAAGAGGAGGAGGATGAGGATGAGGAAGAGGGAAGGAAGAGGATGAAGGAAGAGAAGGAAGGAAGAGGCGGAGGATGAGATGAAGAAGGAAGAGGAGGAGGATGAGGATGAAGGAAAGGGAGGAGGAAGAGATGAGGAAGAGGATGAAGGAAGATGAAGAGGATGAGGAGGATGAGGAGGGAAAGGAGGAGGATGAAGGGATGAGGAAATGAAGAGGAGGAGGAGGAAGAAGGAGGATGAGGATGAGGAAGAGGATGAAGAGAAGAGGAGGAAGATGGTGGAAGAGGAGGAGGAGGAAGGAAGATGAAGGAAGAATTAAGAGGATGAAGGAAAGAGGATGAAGGAAGGGAAGGAAGAGGATGAAGGAAGATGAAGAGGCGGAGGATGAGGATGAAGGAAGAGAAGGAGGATGAGGATGAAGGAAGAGGATGAAGGAAGATGAAGAGGAGGAGGATGAGGATGAAGAAGAAGGGAAGAGGATGAAGGAAGAGGATGAGGAAGAGGAGGAGAGGATGAAGGAAGAGGAGGAAGAGATGAAGGAAGAGGATGAAGGAAGAGGATGAAGAGGCGGAGGATGAGGATGAAGGAAGAGGAGGAGGATGAGGATGAGGAAGAGGAAGAGGGAGGAAGAGGATGAAGGAAGATGAAGAAGGAGGATGAGGAAGGAAGAGGAGGAGGAAGAGGATGAAGGAAGAGGAGGAGGATGAGGATGAAGGAAGAGGATGAAGGAAGAGGATGAAGGAAAGAAGAGGCGGAGGATGAGGATGAAGGAAGAGGAGGAGGATGAGGATGAAGGAAGAGGAGGAGGAAGAGGATGAAGGAAGAGGATGAAGGAAGATGAAGAGGAGGAGGAGGATGAGGAGGAGGATAAGGATGAAGGAGGATGAAGGAAGATGAAGAGGCGGAGGATGAGGATGAAGGAAGAAGGAGGGAGGATGAAGGAAGAGGAGGATGAGGATGAAGGAAGAGGATGAAGGAAGATGGAAGAGGATGAGGATGAAGGAAGAGGAGGAGGAAGAGGATGAAGGAAGAGGGAGGGATGAGGAGGAGGAGGATGAGGAGGATGAAGAGGAGGAGGATAAGGAAGGAGGATGAAGGAAGATGAAGAGGCGGAGGATGAGGATGAAGGAAGAGAAGGAGGATGAGGATGAAGGGAAGAGGAGGATGAGGATGAAGGAAGAGGATGAAGGAAGATGAAGAGGAGGAGGATGAGGATGAAGGAAAGGAGGAGGAAGAGGATGAAGGAAGAGGAGGAGGATGAGGATGAAGGAAGAGGATGAAGGAAGAGGATGAAAGGAAGATGAAGAGGCGGAGGATGAGGATGAAGGAAGAGGAGGAGGAAGAAGGGAGGATGAAGGAAGATGAAGAGAGGAGGAGGATGAGGAGGATAAGGATGAATGAAGAGGATGAAGGAAGATGAAGAGGCGGAGGATGAGGATGAAGGAAGAGAAGGAGGATGAGGATGAAGGAAAGAGGAGGATGAGGATGAAGGAAGAGGATGAAGGAAGATGAAGAGGAGGAGGATGAGGATGAAGAAAGAGGAGAAGAGGATGAAGGAAGAGGATGAAGGAAGAGGAGGAGGTTGAGGATGAAGGAAGGAGGATGATGAGGATGAAGGAAGAGGATGAAGGAAGAGGATGAAGGAAGAGGATGAAGGAAGATCGGAGGATGAGGGATGAAGGAAGGAGGAGGATGAGGATGAAGGAAGAGGAGGAGGAAGAGGATGAAGGAAGAGGATGAAGGAAGATGAAGAGGAGGAGGAGGATGAGGAGGATGAAGAGGAGGAGGAAGAGGATGAAGGAAGAGGAGGAAGGAATAGAAGGAGGAGGATGAGGATGAAGGAAGAGGAGGAGGATGAGGATGAAGGAAGAGGATGAGGAGGAGGAAGAGGAGCCTAAGAGGAGGTGGAAGAGGAGGAGGAGGAAGGAAAGGAGGAGGAGGAGGATGAATTAAGAGGATGAAGGAAGAGGATGAAGGAAGAGGATGAAGGAAGATGAAGAGGCGGAGGATGAGGATGAAGGAAGAGAAGGAGGATGAGGATGAAGGAAGAGGATGAAGGAAGATGAAGAGGAGAGGATGAGGATGAAGGAAGAGGAGGAGGAAGAGGATGAAGGAAGAGGATGAGGAGGTGGAGGATGAAGGAGAGGAGGAGGATGAGGATGAAGGAAAGAGGATGAAGGAAGAGGATGAAGGAAGATGAAGAGGCGGAGGATGAGGATGAAGGAAGAGGAGGAGGATGAGGATGAAGGAAGAGGAGGAGGAAGAGGATGAAGGAAGAGGATGAAGATGAAGAGGAGGAGGAGGATGAGGAGGATGAAGAGGAGGAGGATAAGGATGAATGTAGAGGATGAAAGAAGATGAAGAGGAGGAGGATGAGGATGAAGGAAGAGGATGAAGGAAGATGAAGAGGAGGAGGAGGATGAGGATGAAGAAAGAGGAGGAGGATGAGGATGAAGGAAGAGGAGGAGGAAGAGGATGAAGGAAGATGAAGAGGAGGAGGAGGATGAGGAGGATGAAGAGGAGGAGGATGAGGATGAATGAAGAGGATGAAGGAAGATGAAGAGGAGGAGGATGAGGATGAAAGAAGAGGAGGAGGAGGAGGATGAAGGAAGAGGATGAAGGAAGAGGAGGAGGAGTAGGATGAAGGAAAGTTGTCTCAGAGATACTATCTGAAAAGGAAAGTTGTCTCAGAGGTAGTGTCTGAAACTAGGAAAGTTGTCTCTGAGGTAGTATCTGAACCCAGGCCTGTTCTCTGAGGTAGTATCTGAACCCAGGCCTGTTCTCTGAGGTAGTATCTGAACCCAGGCCTGTTCTCTGAGGTAGTATCTGAACCCAGGCAAATCAAATCAAATCAAATGTATTTATACCCAGGCATCTGATATCTCAAAGTGCTGTACAGAAACCCAGCCTAAATCCCCAAACAGCAACAATGCAGGTGTAGAAGCACGGGCCTGTTCTCTGAGGTAGTATCTGAACCCAGGCCTGTTCTCTGAGGTAGTATCTGAACCCAGGCCTGTTCTCTGAGGTAGTATCTGAACCCAGGCCTGTTCTCTGAGGTAGTATCTGAACCCAGGCCTGTTCTCTGAGGTAGTATCTGAACCCAGGCCTGTTCTCTGAGGTAGTATCTGAACCCAGGCCTGTTCTCTGAGGTAGTATCTGAACCCAGGCCTGTTCTCTGAGGTAGTATCTGAACCCAGGCCTGTTCTCTGAGGTAGTATCTGAACCCAGGCCTGTTCTCTGAGGTAGTATCTGAACCCAGGCCTGTACTCTGAGGTAGTATCTGAACCCAGGCCTGTTCTCTGAGGTAGTATCTGAACCCAGGCCTGTTCTCTGAGGTAGTATCTGAACCCAGGCCTGTTCTCTGAGGTAGTATCTGAACCCAGGCCTGTTCTCTGGGTAGTATCTGAACCCAGGCAAATCAAATCAAATCAAATGATACGTACATCAGCTGATATCTCAAAGTGCTGTGTTCAGGTGTAGAAGCACAGGCCTGTTCTCTGAGGTAGTATCTGAACCCAGGCCTGTTCTCTGAGGTAGTATCTGAACCCAGGCCTGTTCTCTGAGGTAATATGAGTACTGTCACGGCTCCCTCCAGATCTGTGTCATTACACACACCTTGTCCCATTTCCCTGATTGTAATTGAATAAATGTGCCATTGGGTGGTTGATTATTGATTATTGATTATTGTTCCAATGTCCGTTGGTTTTGTGAGTACCTGAGCCTTGTTGTTTTGGCTTTCGTGCCGCTTGTATTGTGCAGATGATTACGGGTCTCGTCCTGTGAGGTATCGGTGTGTGTGTGTGTGTGTGTGTGTGTGTGTGTGTGTGTGTGTGTGTGTGTGTGTGTGTGTGTGTGTGTGTGTGTACGGGTCTCGTCCTGTGAGGTATCGGTGTGTGTGTGTGCGTGTGTGTGCGTGTGTGTGTGTGTGTGTGTGTGTGTGTGTGTGTGTGTGTGTGTGTGTGTGTGTGTGTGTGTGTGTGTGTGTGTGTGTGTGCTACGGGTCTCGTTTTAGTGAACTACTTTAGACCAGGGCCCATAGGGGTAGTGCACTACTTTAGACCAGGGCCCATAGGGGTAGTGCACTACTTTAGACCAGGAAGCATAGGGGTAGTGCACTACTTTAGACCAGGCACCATAGGGGTAGTGCACTACTTTAGACCAGGGCCCATAGGGGTAGTGCACTACTTTAGACCAGGAAGCATAGGGGTAGTGCACTACTTTAGACCAGGACCCATAGGGGTAGTGCACTACTTTAGACCAGGGCCCATAGGGGTAGTGCACTACTTTAGACCAGGGCCCATAGGGTAGTGCACTACTTTAGACCAGGGCCCATAGGGGTAGTGCACTACTTTAGACCAGGGCCCATATGGGTAGTGCACTACTTTAGACCAGGACCCATAGGGGTAGTGCACTACTTTAGACCAGGGCCCATAGGGGTAGTGCACTACTTTAGACCAGGAAGCATAGGGGTAGTGCACTACTTTAGACCAGGGCCCATAGGGGTAGTGCACTACTTTAGACCAGGGCCCATAGGGTAGTGCACTACTTTAGACCAGGCACCATAGGGGTAGTGCACTACTTTAGACCAGGCACCATAGGGGTAGTGCACTACTTTAAACCAGGTCCCATAGGGGTAGGGCACTACTATAAACCAGGTCCCATTTGTGATGCATTTTTAGAATAGAGGTCCGTTTAAAGTGATGATACCATCAGAGAGGTCCTTGGTTTTAAAGAGGGTGGTACCTTGGTTTTAAAGAGAGAGGTCCTTGGTTTTAAAGAGTGAGGTCCTTGGTTTTAAAGAGAGAGGTCCTTGGTTTTAAAGAGTGAGGTCCTTGGTTTTAAAGAGAGAGGTCCTTGGTTTTAAGAGAGAGGTCCTTGGTTTTAAAGAGAGGTCCTTGGTTTTAAAGAGAGAGGTCCTTGGTTTTAAAGAGGGAGGTCCTTGGTTTTAAAGAGAGAGGTCCTTGGTTTTAAAGAGAGAGGTCCTTGGTTTTAAAGAGCGAGGTCCTTGGTTTTAAAGAGAGAGGTCCTTGGTTTTAAAGAGTGAGGTCCTTGGTTTTAAAGAGAGAGGTCCTTGGTTTTAAAGAGTGAGGTCCTTGGTTTTAAAGAGAGAGGTCCTTGGTTTTAAAGAGAGGTCCTTGGTTTTAAAGAGGGTGATAACATCAGAGAGAGGTCCTTGGTTTTAAAAGAGAGGTCCTTGGTTTTAAAAGAGAGGTCCTTGGTTTTAAAGAGTGAGGTCCTTGGTTTTAAAGAGAGAGGTCCTTGGTTTTAAAGAGAGGTCCTTGGTTTTAAAGAGAGGTCCTTGGTTTTAAAAGAGAGGTCCTTGGTTTTAAAGAGAGAGGTCCTTGGTTTTAAAGAGGGTGATACCATCAGAGAGAGGTCCTTGGTTTTAAAGAGTGAGGTCCTTGGTTTTAAAGAGAGAGATCCTTGGTTTTAAAGAGTGAGGTCCTTGGTTTTAAAGAGAGAGGTCCTTGGTTTTAAAGAGAGAGGTCCTTGGTTTTAAAGAGGGTGATACCATCAGAGAGAGGTCCTTGGTTTTAAAGAGAGAGGTCCTTGGTTTTAAAGAGAGAGGTCCTTGGTTTTAAAGAGTGAGGTCCTTGGTTTTAAAGAGAGGTCCTTGGTTTTAAAGAGAGAGGTCCTTGGTTTTAAAGAGTGAGGTCCTTGGTTTTAAAGAGGTAGGTCCTTGGTTTTAAAGAGAGAGGTCCTTGGTTTTAAAGAGTGAGGTCCTTGGTTTTAAAGAGAGAGGTCCTTGGTTTTAAAGAGGGTGATACCATCAGAGTGAGGTCCTTGGTTTTACAGAGTGAGGTCCTTGGTTTTAAAGAGTGAGGTCCTTGGTTTTAAAAGAGAGGTCCTTGGTTTTAAAAGAGAGGTCCTTGGTTTTAAAGAGTGAGGTCCTTGGTTTTAAAGAGAGAGGTCCTTGGTTTTAAAGAGAGGTCCTTGGTTTTAAAGAGAGAGGTCCTTGGTTTTAAAAGAGAGGTCCTTGGTTTTAAAGAGGAGGTCCTTGGTTTTAAAGAGAGGTCCTTGGTTTTAAAAGAGAGGTCCTTGGTTTTAAAGAGCGAGGTCCTTGGTTTTAAAGAGAGAGGTCCTTGGTTTTAAAGAGTGAGGTCCTTGGTTTTAAAGAGAGAGGTCCTTGGTTTTAAAGAGTGAGGTCCTTGGTTTTAAAGAGAGAGGTCCTTGGTTTTAAAGAGAGAGGTCCTTGGTTTTAAAGAGGGTGATACCATCAGAGAGAGGTCCTTGGTTTTAAAGAGAGAGGTCCTTGGTTTTAAAGAGAGAGGTCCTTGGTTTTAAAGAGTGAGGTCCTTGGTTTTAAAGAGAGAGGTCCTTGGTTTTAAAGAGAGAGGTCCTTGGTTTTAAAGAGAGAGGTCCTTGGTTTTAAAAAGAGGTCCTTGGTTTTAAAGAGAGAGGTCCTTGGTTTTAAAGAGGGTGATACCATCAGAGAGAGGTCCTTGGTTTTAAAGAGTGAGGTCCTTGGTTTTAAAGAGAGAGATCCTTGGTTTTAAAGAGTGAGGTCCTTGGTTTTAAAAGAGAGGTCCTTGGTTTTAAAGAGAGGTCCTTGGTTTTAAAGAGGGTGATACCATCAGAGAGAGGTCCTTGGTTTTAAAGAGGGTGATACCATCAGAGAGAGGTCCTTGGTTTTAAAGAGTGAGGTCCTTGGTTTTAAAGAGAGAGGTCCTTGGTTTTAAAGAGAGAGGTCCTTGGTTTTAAAGAGGGTGATACCATCAGAGAGAGGTCCTTGGTTTTAAAGAGGGTGATACCATCAGAGTGAGGTCCTTGGTTTTAAAAGAGAGGTCCTTGGTTTTAAAGAGAGAGGTCCTTGGTTTTAAAGAGGGTGATACCATCAGAGTGAGGTCCTTGGTTTTAAAGAGGGTGATACCATCCGAGAGAGGTCCTTGGTTTTAAAGAGTGAGGTCCTTGGTTTTAAAGAGGGAGGTCCTTGGTTTTAAAAGAGAGGTCCTTGGTTTTAAAGAGGGTGATACCATCAGAGTGAGGTCCTTGGTTTTAAAGAGGGTGATACCATCAGAGAGAGAGGTCCTTGGTTTTAAAGAGGGTGATACCATCAGAGTGAGGTCCTTGGTTTTAAGAGTGAGGTCCTTGGTTTTAAAGAGAGGTCCTTGGTTTTAAAGAGTGAGGTCCTTGGTTTTAAAGAGTGCGGTCCTTGGTTTTAAAGAGTGAGGTCCTTGGTTTTAAAGAGTGCGGTCCTTGGTTTTAAAGAGGGTGATACCAAGAGAGAGGTCCTTGGTTTTAAAGAGTGAGGTCCTTGGTTTTAAAAGAGAGGTCCTTGGTTTTAAAGAGTGAGGTCCTTGGTTTTAAAGAGAGGTCCTTGGTTTTAAAGAGAGAGGTCCTTGGTTTTAAAGAGTGAGGTCCTTGGTTTTAAAGAGGAGGTCCTTGGTTTTAAAGAGTGAGGTCCTTGGTTTTAAAGAGAGAGGTCCTTGGTTTTAAAAGAGAGGTCCTTGGTTTTAAAGAGGGTGATAACATCAGAGAGAGGTCCTTGGTTTTAAAGAGAAGGTCCTTGGTTTTAAAAGAGAGGTCCTTGGTTGCAAAAGTGAGGTCCTTGGTTTTAAAAGAGAGGTCCTTGGTTTTAAAAAGAGAGGTCCTTGGTTTTAAAGAGAGAGGTCCTTGGTTTTAAAGAGAGGTCCTTGGTTTTAAAGAGAGAGGTCCTTGGTTTTAAAGAGGGTGATACCATCAGAGAGAGGTCCTTGGTTTTAAAGAGTGAGGTCCTTGGTTTTAAAAAGAGAGATCCTTGGTTTTAAAGAGTGAGGTCCTTGGTTTTAAAGAGAGAGGTCCTTGGTTTTAAGCAAGGTCCTTGGTTTTAAAGAGGGTGATACCATCAGAGAGAGGTCCTTGGTTTTAAAGAGAGAGGTCCTTGGTTTTAAAGAGAGAGGTCCTTGGTTTTAAAGAGTGAGGTCCTTGGTTTTAAAGAGAGAGGTCCTTGGTTTTAAAGAGAGAGGTCCTTGGTTTTAAAGAGTGAGGTCCTTGGTTTTAAAGAGGTAGGTCCTTGGTTTTAAAGAAGAGGTCCTTGGTTTTAAAGAGTGAGGTCCTTGGTTTTAAGCAGAGGTCCTTGGTTTTAAAGAGGGTGATACCATCAGAGTGAGGTCCTTGGTTTTACAGAGTGAGGTCCTTGGTTTTAAAGAGTGAGGTCCTTGGTTTTAAAGAGAGGTCCTTGGTTTTAAAAGAGAGGTCCTTGGTTTTAAAAGTGAGGTCCTTGGTTTTAAAGAGAGGTCCTTGGTTTTAAAGAGAGAGGTCCTTGGTTTTAAGAGAGAGGTCCTTGGTTTTAAAGAGAGAGGTCCTTGGTTTTAAAGAGGAGGTCCTTGGTTTTAAAGAGAGAGGTCCTTGGTTTTAAAGAGAGAGGTCCTTGGTTTTAAAGAGCGAGGTCCTTGGTTTTAAAGAGAGAGGTCCTTGGTTTTAAAGAGTGAGGTCCTTGGTTTTAAAGAAGGTCCTTGGTTTTAAAGAGTGAGGTCCTTGGTTTTAAAGAGAGAGGTCCTTGGTTTCCAAAAGAGAGGTCCTTGGTTTTAAAGAGGGTGATACCATCAGAGAGGTCCTTGGTTTTAAAAGAGAGGTCCTTGGTTTTAAAGAGAGAGGTCCTTGGTTTTAAAGAGTGAGGTCCTTGGTTTTAAAGAGAGAGGTCCTTGGTTTTAAAGAGAGAGGTCCTTGGTTTTAAAGAGAGAGGTCCTTGGTTTTAAAGAGAGAGGTCCTTGGTTTTAAAGCAGAGGTCCTTGGTTTTAAAGAGGGTGATACCATCAGAGAGAGGTCCTTGGTTTTAAAGAGTGAGGTCCTTGGTTTTAAAGCAGACCTTGGTTTTAAAGAGTGAGGTCCTTGGTTTTAAAGAGAGAGGTCCTTGGTTTTAAAGAGAGAGGTCCTTGGTTTTAAAGAGGGTGATACCATCAGAGAGAGGTCCTTGGTTTTAAAGAGGGTGATACCATCAGAGAGGTCCTTGGTTTTAAAGAGTGAGGTCCTTGGTTTTAAAGAGAGAGGTCCTTGGTTTTAAAGAGAGGTCCTTGGTTTTAAAAGAGGGTGATACCATCAGAGAGGTCCTTGGTTTTAAAGAGGGTGATACCATCAGAGTGAGGTCCTTGGTTTTAAAAGAGAGAGGTCCTTGGTTTTAAAGAGAGAGGTCCTTGGTTTTAAAGAGGGTGATACCATCAGAGTGAGGTCCTTGGTTTTAAAGAGGGTGATACCATCCGAGAGAGGTCCTTGGTTTTAAAGAGTGAGGTCCTTGGTTTAAGAGGAGGTCCTTGGTTTTAAAAGAGAGGTCCTTGGTTTTTAAAGAGGGTGATACCATCAGAGTGAGGTCCTTGGTTTTAAAGAGGGTGATACCATCAGAGAGAGGTCCTTGGTTTTAAAGAGGTGATACCATCAGAGTGAGGTCCTTGGTTTTAAGAGTGAGGTCCTTGGTTTTAAAGAGAGGTCCTTGGTTTTAAAAGTGAGGTCCTTGGTTTTAAAAGTGCGGTCCTTGGTTTTAAAGAGTGAGGTCCTTGGTTTTAAAGAGTGCGGTCCTTGGTTTTAAAGAGTGAGGTCCTTGGTTTTAAGAGTGAGGTCCTTGGTTTTAAAGAGAGAGGTCCTTGGTTTTAAAGAGAGAGGTCCTTGGTTTTAAAGAGAGAGGTCCTTGGTTTTAAAAGAGAGGTCCTTGGTTTTAAAGAGGGTGATACCATCAGAGAGAGGTCCTTGGTTTTAAAGAGAGAGGTCCTTGGTTTTAAAGAGAGGTCCTTGGTTTTAAAGAGTGAGGTCCTTGGTTTTAAAGAGAAGGTCCTTGGTTTTAAAGAGAGGTCCTTGGTTTTAAAAGAGAGGTCCTTGGTTTTAAAGAGAGAGGTCCTTGGTTTTAAAGAGAGAGGTCCTTGGTTTTAAAGGGTGATACCATCAGAGAGAGGTCCTTGGTTTTAAAGAGTGAGGTCCTTGGTTTTAAAGAGAGAGATCCTTGGTTTTTAAAGAGTGAGGTCCTTGGTTTTAAAAGAGAGGTAGTTTTAAAGAGAGAGGTCCTTGGTTTTAAAGAGGGTGATACCATCAGAGAGAGGTCCTTGGTTTTAAAGGGTGATACCATCAGAGAGAGGTCCTTGGTTTTAAAGAGTGAGGTCCTTGGTTTTAAAGAGAGAGGTCCTTGGTTTTAAAGAGAGGTCCTTGGTTTTAAGAGGGTGATACCATCAGAGAGAGGTCCTTGGTTTTAAAGAGGGTGATACCATCAGAGTGAGGTCCTTGGTTTTAAAAGAGAGGTCCTTGGTTTTAAGAGAGAGGTCCTTGGTTTTAAAGGGTGATACCATCAGTGAGGTCCTTGGTTTTAAAGAGGGTGATACCATCCGAGAGGTCCTTGGTTTTAAAGAGTGAGGTCCTTGGTTTTAAGAGGAGGTCCTTGGTTTTAAAGAGAGAGGTCCTTGGTTTTAAAGGGTGATACCATCAGAGTGAGGTCCTTGGTTTTAAAGAGGGTGATACCATCAGAGAGAGAGGTCCTTGGTTTTAAAGAGGGTGATACCATCAGAGTGAGGTCCTTGGTTTTAAAGAGTGAGGTCCTTGGTTTTAAAAGAGAGGTCCTTGGTTTTAAAGAGTGAGGTCCTTGGTTTTAAAGAGTGCGGTCCTTGGTTTTAAAGAGTGAGGTCCTTGGTTTTAAAGAGTGCGGTCCTTGGTTTTAAAGTGAGGTCCTTGGTTTTAAAGAGTGAGGTCCTTGGTTTAAAAGAGAGGTCCTTGGTTTTAAAACAGAGGTCCTTGGTTTTAAAGAGAGAGGTCCTTGGTTTTAAAGAGACACACTCCTTGGTTTTAAAGAGACAGGTCCTTGGTTTTAAAGAGGGTGATACCATCCGAGAGAGGTCCTTGGTTTTAAAGAGAGGTCCTTGGTTTTAAAGAGAGGTCCTTGGTTTTAAAGATCAGAGGTCCTTGGTTTTAAAGAGAGAGGTCCTTGGTTTTAAAGAGGGTGATACCATCAGAGAGAGATATCCAACAGAGAATCAGTCATATTTACATCCCATCACATCTCTGCAGAACTAGAGATCAATCAAACACACACTTTGTCATTTCTCCATGTCATTAACACAATCAAAGGGGAGGAGCGGTACCCTTTGAAACCAGAAGGAGAAATGAAAGGTGGTGTCATTGGAATACAGCTGTAAGTGTGAAACCCCTCAGCTGATTGACTCCTCCTACAGCAACCTGATGGCTCCTCCTACAGCAACCTGATGGCTCCTCCTACAGCAACCTGATGGCTCCTCCTACAGCAACCTGATGGCTCCTCCTACAGAAACCTGATGGCTCCTCCTACAGCAACCTGATTGGATCCTCCTACAGAAACCTGATGGCTCCTCCTACAGCAACCTGATGGCTCCTCCTACAGCAACCTGACTGGATCCTCCTACAGCAACCTGATGGCTCCTCCTACAGCAACCTGAAACTGGATCCTCCTACAGCAACCTGACTGGATCCTCCTACAGCAACCTGATGGCTCCTCCTACAGCAACCTGATGGAACCTCCTACAGCAACCTGATTGGATCCTCCTACAGCAACCTGACTGGATCCTCCTACAGCAACCTGATGGCTCCTCCTACAGCAACCTGATGGCTCCTCCTACAGCAACCTGATTGGAACCTCCTACAGCAACCTGATGGCTCCTCCTCCAGCAACCTGATGGCTCCTCCTACAGCAACCTGATGGCTCCTCCTACAGCAACCTGATGGCTCCTCCTACAGCAACCTGACTGGATCCTCCTACAGCAACCTGATGGCTCCTCCTACAGCAACCTGATGGCTCCTCCTACAGCAACCTGATGGCTCCTCCTATAGCAACCTGATTGGATCCTCCTACAGCAACCTGATGGCTCCTCCTACAGCAAGTTGATTGGATCCTCCTACAGCAACCTGATGGCTCCTCCTACAGCAGCCTGATGGCTCCTCCTACAGCAACCTGATTGGATCCTCCTACAGCAACCTGATGGCTCCTCCTACAGCAACCTGATGGCTCCTCCTACAGCAACCTGATGGCTCCTCCTATAGCAACCTGATGGCTCCTCCTACAGCAACCTGATGGCTCCTCCTACAGCAACCTGATGGCTCCTCCTACAGCAACCTGATGGCTCCTCCTACAGTAGCAACCTGATGGCTCCTCCTACAGCAACCTGATGGCTCCTCCTACAGCAACCTGCTGCAGACTGAGAGGAGGTGAGATGATGTGGTCTCTTTGATCAGTACAGCGTTGTTAAATGTCATGATCTTTCTCCTGTGTGTGTGTTGTGTGACTGTGTGTGTGTGTGTGTGTGTGTGTGTGTGTGTGTGTGTGTGTGTGTGTGTGTTGTGTGTGTGTGTGCGTGTGTGTGTGTGTGTGTGTGTGTTAGTGTGTGTGTGGTGTGTTGTGTGTGTGTGTGTGTGTGTGTTAACTTGCGTCGGTCTGTGTGTGTGTGTGTGTGTGTGTGTGTGTGTGTGTGTGTGTGTGTGTGTGTGTGTGTGTGTGTGTGTGTGTGATTTTACAGTTGGTTTCCACTGAGTGAAAACCCTTATTAGACGTTAAATGAATGAATTGACCCTCTAACACAAACAAAACAAACTTCCAGTTGAGAACTGTGTCTCCTGCTGACTGAGGATCACACTTCATCTGATTTGACAGTTTGTCTCTGTGTCTTTGTGTAACCGACGTTAAAGTGCTGCTAGTTCGTGCGCTGGTTACGTTTCAATCGGTGACGTCACTCGCTCTGAGACCTTGAAGTAGTTGTTTCCGTGGCTCTTTTGTGGAGCGACGGCTAATGGTGGTTCATGGGAGGCAGTTGTTGATGTGTTCAAAGTGTCCCTGGATAGAGCTCGGGGCAAGGAGAGGGACGGAAGCTGTTACATTCACGCCCTCCCACATCCCAGACAGCACCCCAAGGGGACAAAAGTAGCATTTATCTGCTCAATGCAGCTTTCTGTCTGTTGGAGTTGTGTATGTGTTGTGTGTGTGTTTGTGTTTCTGAGTAGTAATAATTAATCCCTCATTTAAAAGAGATAAAAGCTGTGTGAGGCTGTGGAGTCATTTGGAGTCTCTACACACCACACACACTCAGAGTTAACCACACACCACACACACACACACACAGTGACTGTACTCACACTCACACTCACACTCACACACACAGTTAACACTCACACACACAGTTAACACACTCACACACACAGTTAAACACACTCCTCTACATCAGAGTTCTTCAAGCTTTACTGTGTCAGATTTAGCTCTTCTCTAAAGCAAGCTGTCATTCACATTCACATCTGTCATGGCTCTCCTTCTCTCCCCTTACACTCTCTCTAGTTAGAGTTCAGAGGGGACTGGAGGAGATGCGAAGGGGTGCTGAAGGATTATTTAGATGCTCTTTAAAGGTTTCAGATGTTTTTGGAAGATGGGCAGGGACTCTGCTGTCCTAGCTACAGGAGGAGGCTGGTTCCACAATTGGGATGCCAGAACAGAGAACAGCTTAGGTTGGGCTGAGTGGGAGCTGCCCTTCCCTCTCCCTGCTTTGAGAAGTTAAGAGTTAAAATAAGTGTTAAGTAAAATATAGAAAATAAAACTAACAAATAATTAAACAGCAGCAGTAAAATTAGGAGTTAAAGTGCTGTAGTTAGAGTTAAAGTGACTGTAGTTAGAGTTAAAGTGACTGTAGTTAGAGTTAAAGTGACTGTAGTTAGAGTTAAAGTGACTGTAGTTAGAGTTAAAGTGGCTGTAGTTAGAGTTAAAGTGACTGTAGTTAGAGTTAAAGTGACTGTAGTTAGAGTTAAAGTGACTGTAGTTAGAGTTAAAGTGACTGTAGTTAGAGTTAAAGTGACTGTAGTTAGAGTTAAAGTGACTGTAGTTAGAGTTAAAGTGACTGTAGTTAGAGTTAAAGTGACTGTAGTTAGAGTTAAAGTGACTAGTTAGAGTTAAAGTGACTGTAGTTAGAGTTAAAGTGACTGTAGTTAGAGTTAAAGTGACTGTAGTTAGAGTTAAAGTGACTGTAGTTAGAGTTAAAGTGACTGTAGTTAGAGTTAAAGTGACTGTAGTTAGAGTTAAAGTGGCTGTAGTTAGAGTTAAAGTGACTGTAGTTAGAGTTAAAGTGACTGTAGTTAGAGTTAAAGTGACTGTAGTTAGAGTTAAAGTGACTGTAGTTAGAGTTAAAGTGACTGTAGTTAGAGTTAAAGTGACTGTAGTTAGAGTTAAAGTGACTGTAGTTAGAGTTAAAGTGACTGTAGTTAGAGTTAAAGTGACTGTAGTTAGAGTTAAAGTGACTGTAGTTAGAGTTAAAGTGGCTGTAGTTAGAGTTAAAGTGACTGTAGTTAGAGTTAAAGTGACTGTAGTTAGAGTTAAAGTGACTGTAGTTAGAGTTAAAGTGACTGTAGTTAGAGTTAAAGTGACTGTAGTTAGAGTTAAAGTGACTGTAGTTAGAGTTAAAGTGACTGTAGTTAGAGTTAAAGTGACTTTAGTTAGAGTTAAAGTGACTGTAGTTAGAGTTAAAGTGACTGTAGTTAGAGTTAAAGTGACTATGTATAGATAATAAACAGAGTAGCAGCATCATGAAAGAGGAGTCTGGGTAGCCCTTTGATTAGAAGTTCAGGAGTCTTACGGCCGAGGTAGAAGCTGTTTAGAAGCCTTTTGGACCTTGCACTCCGGTACTGATTCCCGTGCGGTAGCAGAGAGAACAGTCTCTGACTGGCTGGAGTCTTTGACAATTTTCAGGGCCTTCCTCTGACACTGCCTGGTATAGAGGTCCTGGATGGCAGGAAGCTTGGCCCCAGTGATGTACTGGGCCGTACACACTACCCTCTGTAGTGCCTTGTGGTCAGAGGCCGAGCAATTGCCATACCAGGCAGTGATGCAACCATGCTCTCGATAGTGCAGTTGTAGAACCATTTGAGGATCTGAGGACCCATGCCAAATCATTTCAGTCTCCTGAGAGGGAATAGGTTTTGTCGTGCCCTCTTCACGATTGTCTTGGTGTGTTTGGACCATTCTAGTTTGTTGGTGATGTGGACACCAAGGAACTTGAAGCTCTCAACATGTTCCACTACAGCCCCGTCGATGAGAATAAGAGAGTATATTGTGTTTTTGATGTGTGTCGTGAAACAGTGTTGTTTGATGAAGACATTGTCTGTATAGTTTTGTTGTCCTTTCCCACAGCATTGTCCCAGCCATATCCCCTGCAGGAGGAAGAATTAAGTCCCCCACAATAGTATGGGGCTTGCCTGTCCTAGCCAGTCCAACACAATAGTATGGGGCTTGCCTGTCCTAGCCAGTCCCCCACAATAGTATGGGGCTTGCCTGTCCTAGCCAGTCCCCCACAATAGTATGGGGCTTGCCGGTCCTAGCCAGTCCAACACAATAGTATGGGGCTTGCCTGTCCTAGCCAGTCCAACACAATAGTATGGGGCTTGCCTGTCCTAGCCAGTCCTCCACAATAGTATGGGGCTTGCCTGTCCTAGCCAGTCCTCCACAATAGTATGGGGCTTGCCTGTCCTAGCCAGTCCTCCACAATAGTATGGGGCTTGCCTGTCCTAGCCAGTCCTCCACAATAGTATGGGGCTTGCCTGTCCTAGCCAGTCCTCCACAAGAGTATGGGACTTGCCTGTCCTAGCCAGTCCTCCACAATAGTATGGGGCTTGCCTGTCCTAGCCAGTCCTCCACAATAGTATGGGGACTTGCCTGTCCTAGCCAGTCCTCCACAATAGTATGGGGCTTGCCTGTCCTAGCCAGTCCTCCACAATAGTATGGGGCTTGCCTGTCCTAGCCAGTCCTCCACAATAGTATGGGGCTTGCCTGTCCTAGCCAGTCCTCTACAATAGTATGGGGCTTGCCTGTCCTAGCCAGTCCTCTACAATAGTATGGGGCTTGCCTGTCCTAGCCAGTCCTCCACAATAGTATGGGGCTTGCCTGTCCTAGCCAGTCCTCTACAATAGTATGGGGCTTGCCTGTCCTAGCCAGTCCTCTACAATAGTATGGGGACTTGCCTGTCCTAGCCAGTCCTCTACAATAGTATGGGGCTTGCCTGTCCTAGTCAGTCCTCCACAATAGTATGGGGCTTGCCTGTCCTAGCCAGTCCTCTACAATAGTATGGGGCTTGCCTGTCCTAGCCAGTCCTCCACAATAGTATGGGTCTTGCCTGTCCTAGCCAGTCCTCTACAATAGTATGGGGCTTGCCTGTCCTAGCCAGTCCCCCACAATAGTATGGGGCTTGCCTGTCCTAGCCAGTCCCCCACAATAGTATGGGGCTTGCCTGTCCTAGCCAGTCCCCCACAATAGTATGGGGCTTGCCTGTCCAGCCAGTCCCCCACAATAGTATGGGGCTTGCCTGTCCTAGCCAGTCCTCCACAATAGTATGGGGCTTGCCTGTACTAGCCAGTCCTCCACAATAGTATGGGGCTTGCCTGTCCTAGCCAGTCCTCCACAATAGTATGGGGACTTGCCTGTCCTAGCCAGTCCTCTACAATAGTATGGAGCTTGCCTGTCCTAGCCAGTCCTCCACAATAGTATGGGGCTTGCCTGTCCTAGCCAGTCCTCTACAATAGTATGGGGCTTGCCTGTCCTAGCCAGTCCTCTACAATAGTATGGGGACTTGCCTGTCCTAGCCAGTCCTCTACAATAGTATGGGGCTTGCCTGTCCTAGCCAGTCCTCCACAATAGTATGGGGCTTGCCTATGGGGCTTTCTGCCTGTCCTAGCCAGTCCTAGCCAGTCCTCCACAATAGTATGGGTCTTGCCTGTCCTAGCCAGTCCTCTACAATAGTATGGGGCTTGCCTGTCCTAGCCAGTCCCCCACAATAGTATGGGGCTTGCCTGTCCTAGCCAGTCCCCCACAATAGTATGGGGCTTGCCTGTCCTAGCCAGTCCTCCACAATAGTATGGGGCTTGCCTGTACTAGCCTGTCCTCCACAATAGTATGGGGCTTGCCTGTCCTAGCCAGTCCTCCACAATAGTATGGGGACTTGCCTGTCCTAGCCAGTCCTCTACAATAGTATGGAGCTTGCCTGTCTAGCCAGTCCTCCACAATAGTATGGGGCTTGCCTGTCCTAGCCAGTCCTCCACAATAGTATGGGGCAAGACCCATACTATTGTGGAGGACTGGCTAGGACAGGCAAGCCCCATACTATTGTGGAGGACTGGCTAGCTCTAGCGGCTCCGTTCACCAGGTCCATCAATGTATGATTCATTCTGTGTAGCTGTAATTCTGTGTGATTAGTTAGGTATTTAGTAAATAAATAATTAAACCATGTATTGCTGATTCAATTTGTTAGCCAGGGTTCGTGAAGGTAAATAATATACAACTTTCAGACGAGTCTAAATAAGGTGAGGATTAAATATTGACTGCTACTGACGGAAAAGATTACCAGGTCTTTAATAGTTTATTCTGAAGATAACAGATCTATAAACAATATTTCGTGGTACCCCGACGCTCTAGTTAATGATCTACCTGATTAGCTTAATCAGGTAATATTAATTACAGAGAAATTATTTTATAGAATACCATGGCATATGAGCTAATCCGGCAGAGCCAAAGACACGACAATACCAATAGACCATTAGAACGTTAGACCTTTAATCCACTAGAACATTAGACCATTAATCCACTAGAATGCTAGACCATTAATCCATTAGAACATTAGACATCAGACCATAACAACATTAGACCATAACAACATTAGACCATAACAACATTAGACCATAACAACATTAGACCATAACAACATTAGACCATAACAACATTAGACCATAACAACATTAGACCATAACAACATTAGACCATAACAACATTAGATCATAACAACATTAGATCATAACAACATTAGACCATAACAACATTAGACCATTAGACCATAACAACATTAGACCATTAGACCATAACAACATTAGACCATAACAACATTAGACCATAACAACATTAGACCATAACAACATTAGACCATAACAACATTAGACCATTAGACCAGTAATCCATTAGAACATTAGACTAGTAATCCATTAGAACATTAGACCATTAATCAATTACAACATTAGAACATTAGACCATAACAACATTAGACCATTAGAACATTAGACCATTAGAATATTAGACCATAACAACATTAGATCATTAGAACATTAGACCATAACAACATTAGACCATTAGAATATTAGAACATAACAACATTAGACCATAACAACATTAGAACATAACAACATTAGACCATAACAACATTAGACCATAACAACATTAGACCATTAGACCATAACAACATTAGACCATAACAACATTAGATCATAACAACATTAGATCATAACAACATTAGACCATAACAACATTAGACCATTAGACCATAACAACATTAGACCATTAGACCATAACAACATTAGACCATTAGAACATTAGACCATAACAACATTAGACCATAACAACATTAGACCATAACAACATTAGAACATTAGAACATTAGACCATAACAACATTAGACCATAACAACATTAGACCATTAGACCATAACAACATTAGACCATAACAACATTAGACCATAACAACATTAGATCATAACAACATTAGACAGGAAGATCACAGCAGTGTCTCAACCCACTCAAGTGACGCACCCTCCTAGGGACGGCATGAAAGAGCACCAGTACGCCAGTGACGCAGCTCCTGTAATAGGGTTAGAGGCAGAGAATCCCAGTGGAAAGAGGGGAACCGGCCAGGCAGAGATAGCAAGGGCGGTTCGTTGCTCCAGAGCCTTTCCGTTCACCTTCACACTCCTGGGCCAGACTACACTCAATCATATGACCCACTGAAGAGATGAGTCTTCAGTAAAGACTTGGTTGAGACCGAGTTTGCGTCTCTCACATGGGTAGGCAGACCATTCCATAAAAAAGGAGCTCTATAGGAGAAAGCCCTGCCTCCAGCTGTTTGCTTAGAAATTATAGGGACAATTAGGAGGCCTGCATCTTGTGACTGTAGCGTACGTGTAGGTATGTACGGCAAGAACTCAGCAAGACGGAGCTCCTCGTCCTCCCGGGGAAGGACTGCCCGTGACATGATCTCGCCATCACGGTTGACAACTCCATTGTGTCCTCCTCCCAGAGCGCTAAGAACCTTGGCGTGATCCTGGACAACACCCTGACGTTCTCAACTAACATCAAGGCGGTGTCCCGTTCCTGTAGGTTCATGCTCTACAACATCCGCAGAGTACGACCCTGCCTCACACAGGAAGCGGCGCAGGTCCTAATCCAGGCACTTGTCATCTCCCGTCTTGATTACTGCAACTCGCTGTTGGCTGGGCTCCCTGCCTGTGCCATTAAACCCCTACAACTCATCCAGAACGCCGCAGCCCGTCTGGTGTTCAACCTTCCCAAGTTCTCTCACGTCACCCCGCTCCTCCGCTCTCTCCACTGGCTTCCAGTTGAAGCTCGCATCCGCTACAAGACCATGGTGCTTGCCTACGGAGCTGTGAGGGGAACGGCACCTCAGTACCTCCAGGCTCTGATCAGGCCCTACACCCAAACAAGGGCACTGCGTTCATCCACCTCTGGCCTGCTCGCCTCCCTACCACTGAGGAAGTACAGTTCCCGCTCAGCCCAGTCAAAACTGTTCGCTGCTCTGGCCCCCCAATGGTGGAACAAACTCCCTCACGACGCCAGGACAGCGGAGTCAATCACCACCTTCCGGAGACACCTGAAACCCCACCTCTTCAAGGAATACCTAGGATAGGGTAAGTAAGGGTAAGTAATCCTTCTCACCCCCCCAAAAAAAGATTTAGATGCAAGTGGCTGTTCCACTGGATGTCATAAGGTGTATGCACCAATTTGTAAGTCGCTCTGGATAAGAGCGTCTGCTAAATGACTTAAATGTAATGTAAATGATTAGACCATAACAACAATTAGACCATAACAACATTAGACCATTAGAACATTAGACCATAACAACATTAGACCATAACAACATTAGACCATTAGAACATTAGAACATAACAACATTAGACCATAACAACATTAGACCATAACAACATTAGACCATGACAACATTAGACCATAACAACATTAGACCATAACAACATTAGATCATAACAACATTAGACCATAACAACATTAGACCATAACAACATTAGACCATAACAACATTAGACCATAACAACATTAGACCATAACAACATTAGATCATAACAACATTAGACCATAACAACATTAGACCATAACAACATTAGATCATAACAACATTAGACCATAACAACATTAGACCATTAGACCATAACAACATTAGATCATAACAACATTAGATCATAACAACATTAGACCATAACAACATTAGACCATAACAACATTAGACCATAACAACATTAGACCATTAGACCATAACAACATTAGACCATTGGACCATAACAACATTAGACCATAACAACATTAGACCATAACAACATTAGACCATTAGACCATAACAACATTAGATCATAACAACATTAGACCATTAGACCATAACAACATTAGACCATTGGACCATAACAACATTAGACCATTAGACCATAACTACATTAGACCATAACAACATTAGACCATAAGACCATAACAACATTAGATCATAACAACATTAGACCATTAGATCATAACAACATTAGACCATAACAACATTAGACCATAACAACATTAGACCATAACAACATTAGACCATAACAACATTAGATCATAACAACATTAGATCATAACAACATTAGACCATTAGACCATAACAACATTAGACCATAACAACATTAGACCATAACAACATTAGATCATAACAACATTAGACCATAACAACATTAGATCATAACAACATTAGACCATAACAACATTAGACCATAACAACATTAGACCATAACAACATTAGACCATAACAACATTAGACCATAACAACATTAGACCATTAGACCATAACAACATTAGATCATAACAACATTAGACCATTAGATCATAACAACATTAGACCATAACAACATTAGACCATAACAACATTAGACCATAACAACATTAGATCATAACAACATTAGATCATAACAACATTAGACCATTAGACCATAACAACATTAGATCATAACAACATTAGATCATAACAACATTAGACCATAACAACATTAGACCATAACAACATTAGACCATAACAACATTAGACCATAACAACATTAGACCATAACAACATTAGACCATTAGACCATAACAACATTAGACCATAACAACATTAGATCATAACAACATTAGACCATTAGACCATAACAACATTAGACCATAACAACATTAGATCATAACAACATTAGACCATAACAACATTAGACCATAACAACATTAGATCATAACAACATTAGATCATAACAACATTAGACCATTAGACCATAACAACATTAGACCATAACAACATTAGACCATTAGACCATAACAACATTAGACCATAACAACATTAGACCATTAGACCATAACAACATTAGACCATTAGACCATAACAACATTAGACCATTAGACCATAACAACATTAGACCATTAGACCATAACAACATTAGACCATTAGACCATAACAACATTAGACCATTAGACCATAACAACATTAGACCATAACAACATTAGATCATAACAACATTAGACCATTAGACCATAACAACATTAGACCATAACAACATTAGATCATAACAACATTAGACCATAACAACATTAGATCATAACAACATTAGACCATAACAACATTAGAACATAACAACATTAGACCATTAGACCATTAGATCATAACAACATTAGACCATTAGATCATAACAACATTAGACCATTAGATCATAACAACATTAGACCATTAGATCATAACAACATTAGACCATTAGATCATAACAACATTAGACCATTAGACCATAACAACATTAGACCATAACAACATTAGATCATAACAACATTAGACCATAACAACATTAGATCATAACAACATTAGACCATAACAACATTAGACCATTAGACCATTAGATCATAACAACATTAGACCATTAGACCATTAGATCATAACAACATTAGACCATTAGATCATAACAACATTAGACCATAACAACATTAGACCATAACAACATTAGACCATAACAACATTAGACCATAACAACATTAGACCATAACAACATTAGACCATAACAACATTAGACCATAACAACATTAGACCATTAGACCATAACAACATTAGACCATAACAACATTAGATCATAACAACATTAGACCATAACAACATTAGATCATAACAACATTAGACCATAACAACATTAGAACATAACAACATTAGACCATTAGACCATTAGATCATAACAACATTAGACCATTAGACCATTAGATCATAACAACATTAGACCATTAGACCATTAGATCATAACAACATTAGACCATTAGACCATTAGACCATTAGATCATAACAACATTAGACCATTAGACCATAACAACATTAGACCATAACAACATTAGATCATAACAACATTAGACCATAACAACATTAGATCATAACAACATTAGACCATTAGACCATTAGATCATAACAACATTAGACCATTAGATCATAACAACATTAGACCATTAGATCATAACAACATTAGACCATAACAACATTAGACCATAACAACATTAGACCATAACAACATTAGACCATAACAACATTAGACCATAACAACATTAGACCATAACAACATTAGACCATAACAACATTAGACCATAACAACATTAGACCATTAGACCATAACAACATTAGACCATAACAACATTAGATCATAACAACATTAGACCATAACAACATTAGACCATAACAACATTAGACCATAACAACATTAGACCATAACAACATTAGACCATAACAACATTAGACCATTAGACCATAACAACATTAGATCATAACAACATTAGACCATTAGATCATAACAACATTAGACCATAACAACATTATAGACCATAACAACATTAGACCATAACAACATTAGACCATAACAACATTAGATCATAACAACATTAGATCATAACAACATTAGACCATTAGACCATAACAACATTAGATCATAACAACATTAGATCATAACAACATTAGACCATAACAACATTAGACCATAACAACATTAGACCATAACAACATTAGACCATAACAACATTAGATCATAACAACATTAGACCATTAGACCATAACAACATTAGACCATAACAACATTAGATCATAACAACATTAGACCATTAGACCATAACAACATTAGACCATAACAACATTAGATCATAACAACATTAGACCATAACAACATTAGACCATAACAACATTAGATCATAACAACATTAGATCATAACAACATTAGACCATTAGACCATAACAACATTAGACCATAACAACATTAGACCATTAGACCATAACAACATTAGACCATAACAACATTAGACCATTAGACCATAACAACATTAGACCATTAGACCATAACAACATTAGACCATTAGACCATAACAACATTAGACCATTAGACCATAACAACATTAGACCATTAGACCATAACAACATTAGACCATAACAACATTAGATCATAACAACATTAGACCATTAGACCATAACAACATTAGACCATAACAACATTAGATCATAACAACATTAGACCATAACAACATTAGATCATAACAACATTAGACCATAACAACATTAGAACATAACAACATTAGACCATTAGACCATTAGATCATAACAACATTAGACCATTAGATCATAACAACATTAGACCATTAGATCATAACAACATTAGACCATTAGATCATAACAACATTAGACCATTAGACCATAACAACATTAGACCATAACAACATTAGATCATAACAACATTAGACCATAACAACATTAGATCATAACAACATTAGACCATAACAACATTAGAACATAACAACATTAGACCATTAGACCATTAGATCATAACAACATTAGACCATTAGACCATTAGATCATAACAACATTAGACCATTAGATCATAACAACATTAGACCATAACAACATTAGACCATAACAACATTAGACCATAACAACATTAGACCATAACAACATTAGACCATAACAACATTAGACCATAACAACATTAGACCATAACAACATTAGACCATTAGACCATAACAACATTAGACCATAACAACATTAGATCATAACAACATTAGACCATTAGACCATAACAACATTAGACCATAACAACATTAGACCATAACAACATTAGACCATTAGACCATAACAACATTAGACCGTTAGACCATAACAACATTAGACCATAACAACATTAGACCATTAGACCATAACAACATTAGACCATAACAACATTAGATCATAACAACATTAGACCATTAGACCATAACAACATTAGACCATAACAACATTAGACCATAACAACATTAGACCATAAAAACATTAGACCATTAGACCATAACAACATTAGACCATAACAACATTAGACCATTAGACCATAACAACATTAGACCATAACAACATTAGACCATTAGACCATAACAACATTAGACCATAACAACATTAGACCATAACAACATTAGACCATTAGAACATTAGACCATAAAAACATTAGATCATAACAACATTAGACCATAACAACATTAGACCATAACAACATTAGACCATTAGACCATAACAACATTAGACCATAACAACATTAGACCATAACAACATTAGACCATTAGAACATTAGACCATAACAACATTAGACCATTAGAACATTAGACCATAACAACATTAGACCATTAGAACATTAGACCATAACAACATTAGACCATTAGAACATTAGACCGTTAGATCATAACAACATTAGAACATTAGAATATTAGACCAGAACAACATTAGAACATTAGAACATTAGACCATTAGAACATTAGAACATTAGACCGTTAGATCATAACAACATTAGACCATTAGAACATTAGACCAGAACAACATTAGAACATTAGACCATTAGAACATTAGACCATTAGAACATTAGACCATTAGAACATTAGACCGTTAGATCATAACAACATTAGAACATTAGACCATTAGAACATTAGACCATAACAACATTAGACCATTAGAACATTAGACCATTAGACCATAACAACATTAGACCATTAGAACATTAGACCATTAAACAATTAGAACATAACAACATTAGACCATTAGAACATTAGACCATAACAACATTAGACCATTAGAACATTAGACCATAACAACATTAGACCATTAGAACATTAGACCATAACAACATTAGACCATTAGAACATTAGATCATTAGAACATTAGACCATTAGACCATAACAACATTAGACCATTAGAACATTAGACCATTAATCCATTAAAAAATTAGACCATTAGAACATTAGACCATTAATCCATTAAAACATTAGAACATTAGACCATAACAACATTAGACCATTAGAACATTAGACCATAACAACATTATACCATTAGAACATTAGACCATTACAACATTAGACCATTAGAACATTAATCCATTAGAACATTAATCCATTAGAACATTAGACCATAACAACATTAGAACATTAGACCATTAGACCATTAAACAATTAGAACATAACAACATTAGACCATTAGAACATTAGACCATAACAACATTAGACCATTAGAACATTAGACCACAACAACATTAGACCATTAGAACATTAGACCATTAGATCATTAGAACATTAGAACATTAATCCATTAAAACATTAGACCATTAGAACATTAGACCATTAGAACATTAGACCATTAGAACATTAGATCAATAGAATGAACATTAGAACATTAGACAATTAGACCATTAGAACATTAGACCATTAGAACATTAGACCATTAAACAATTAGAACATAACAACATTAGACCATTAGAACATTAGACCATTAGAACATTAGACCATGACAACATTAGACCATTAGAACATTAGACCATAACAACATTAGACCATTAGAACATTAGATCATTAGAACATTAGAACATTAATCCATTAAAACATTAGACCATTAGAACATTAGACCATTAGAACATTAGATCAATAGAATGAACATTAGAACATTAGACAATTAGAACATTAGACCATTAGACCATTACAACATTAGACCATTAGAACATTAATCCATTAGAACATTAGACCATAACAACATTAGAACATTAGACCATTAGACCATAACAACATTAGACCATTAGACCATTACAACATTAGACCATTAGAACATTAATCCATTAGAACATTAGACCATAACAACATTAGAACATTAGACCATTAGATCATTAGAACATTAATCCATTAAAACATTAGACCATTAGAACATTAGACCATTAGAACATTAGACCATTAGACCATTAATCCATTAGAACATTAGAACATTAGACCATTAATCGATTAGAACATTATACCATTCTTACATTAGACCATTCTTCCATTAGAACGTTAAACCATTATTCCATTAGAATGTTAGACCATTAGAACGTTAGACCATTAGAAAATTAGAACATTAGAACATTAGAACAGCGAATTCTGCTTTTCCATATGACATGCAGTAAATTCCAGTATGGAATTGGTGAAAAATATCCACTCATAAACGTATGCACACTCAAACCCACACACACACATGCAAGCACACACACGCACACTCACACAAACCCACACACAAACAGACAGTTCGAATACAAAAACGTACAATAAAGTCAAAGTTTGGAAACACCTACTCATTCAAGGGTTTTTCTTTATTTTTTACTATTTTCTACATTGTAGAATAATACTGAAGACATTAAAACTATGAAATAACACACGAGGAATCATGTAGAAACCAAAAAAGTGTTAAACAAATCAAAATAGATTTGATATTCTTCAAAGTAGTCACCCTTTGCCTTGATGACAGCTTCGCACACTCTTTGCATTCTCTCAACCAGCTTCATGAGGAATGCTTTTCCAACAGTCTTGAAGGAGTTCCCACATATGCTGAGCACTTGTTGGCTGCTTTTCCTTCACTCTGCGGTCCAACTCATCCCAAACCATCTAAATTACGTTACGGTCAGGTGGTTGTGGAGGCCAGGTTATCTGATGCAGCACTCCATCACTCTCATTGGTCAAATGGCCCTTACACAGCCTGGAGTTGTGCTTTGCGTCATTCTCAAAACAAATCATAATACCAATAAGCGCAAACCAGATGGGATGGCATATCGATGCAGAACTCTGTGGTAGCCATGCTGGATTAAGTGAACTTTGAATTCTAAATAATTCACTGATAGTCTCACCAATAAAGCACTCCCACACACCATCACACTTCTTCTTCCATGCTTCACTGTGGGAACCACACTTGTGGAGATAATCCGTTCACATTCTCTACGTCTCATAAAAACACAGCGGTTGGAACCAAAAATGTAACATTTTGACTAATCAGACCAAAGGACAGATTTCCACCGGTCTGATGTCCATTGAAGGTGTCCAAGCACGTCTCTTATTATTGTTGGTGTCCTTTACAGCATTTCAACCATGAAGGCCTGATTCAAGCAGTCTCCTCTGAACAGTTATGAAGAATTTATTTGGGATGCATTTCTGAGGCTGGTAACTCTAATGAACTTATCCTCTGCAGAAGAGGTACCTCTGGGTCTTCCTTTCCTGTGGCGGTCCTCATACGCGCCAGTTTCATCATATCGCAGAAGAGGTACCTCTGGGTCTTCCTTTCCTGTGGCGGTCCTCATACGCGCCAGTTTCATCACAGCACTTGATGGTTTTTGGGACTGCAGTTGAAGAAACTTTCAAAGTTCTTGACATTTTCCGTGTTGACTGACCTTCATGTCTTAAAGTAATGATGGACTGTCGTTTCTCTTTGCTTATTTGAGCTGTTCTTGCCATAATATGGACTTGTTCTTTTACCAAATATCTTCTGTATACCACTCCTACCTTGTCACAACACAACTAATTGGCTCAAACGCATTAGGAAGGAAAGAAATTGCACAAATGTAATTTTAATAAGGCACCTGTTAATTGAAATGCATTCCAGGTGACTACTTCATGAAGCTGGTTGAGAGAATGCCAAGAGTGTACAAAGCTGTCATCAAGGCAAAGGGTGGCTACTTTGAAGAATCTGAAATATAAAATACATACATTTGTTAAATATTTTTTTGTTTACTACATCATTCCATGTGTTATTTCATAGTTGTGATGTCTTCAGTATTATTCTACAATGTAGAAAATAGTAAGAATAAAGAATAACTATTGAATGAGTAGGTGATCCAAACCTGACTGGTACTGTATGTATCTTATGAACTATTTTTACATGCTCTACACATATATTATTCAAATATACTTCTCAAAATCAAGTTCAAGTTGTAGAAGTTTTCCACCAGCAGGCTGTCAACTACCTAACTCAATTTGCCCTAGTGAAAGTCCTTCCCGAGCAGAACCCTGTAGCCAGTCAACCAAGACGCCCAGCTCTCCGCTGATAATGTGCGTTTAATAAGAACTCGATTGGCCGGTGGATAGCTGTGGCTGGATCCCTGTGAAAATGACAGGTTGACGTTTAATGCCATTGATATGTGTCTGATGGGGGTGACAGCCATGTAAGGGAGTAATGGAGCGCCTCCACTAGCAGCTGTTAAAATGGTTGAGTGAGCTGACAATTAGCACAAGCTATAAGGTTCTGCTCAGAGAGACAGGCCCTGTGGAGACAAACAAGCACTTTAGTGAACAGGGGGACACAGAACACATTGCATATAATACAGCCACCTTTTATAGGAACATATTGAACACCTTATATATAGTATACTGTAGCTATCATGTACAGGGGCTTGAAACTGATCAACTTTCAAAGCAGAATAACTTTCCTATTGTTCCTCAACTGTAGTCTATTGTTTACCCTGTTCTAGCTCAGAGTCTCTACTTTTATTTTTTTATTGAAAGTCCGTGTTGCCTAAGCAACAGCCCCAAAACATCACTGCTCTAGAGGAGATCTGCATGGAGGAATGGGCCAAAATACCAGCAACAGTGTGTGAAAACCTTGTGAAGACTTACAGAAAACGTTTGACTGTCATCTGTCATTGCCAACAAAGGGTATATAACAAAGTATTGAGATAAACTTTTGTTATTGACCAAATACTTATTTTCCACCATAATTTGCAAATAAATTCATAAAAAATCCTACAATGTGATTTTCTGGATTATTTTGTTTTCTTCATTTTGTCTGTCATAGTTGAAGTGTACCTATGATGAAAATTACAGGCCTCTCTCATTTTTTTAAAGTGGGAGAACTTGCACAATTGGTGGCTGACTAAATACTTTTTTTGCCCCACTGTATATGGCTATAGGAACAGAGTGAATAGACTGGATGAGGCTGTAGGAACAGAGTGAATAGACTGGATGAGGCTGTAGGAACAGAGTGAATAGACTGGATGAGGCTGTAGGAACAGAGTGAATAGACTGGATGAGGCTGTAGGAACAGAGTGAATAGACTGGATGAGGCTGTTTCAAGCCCGACTTTTTGAGAAAATGGCCCTTGAGTTCTTCACATTACCGTTTCTGGTAAACACACTATATCAAATAAAATCTATGTTTACTTGTCACAGGATACAGAAGGTGTAAACGGTGCAGTGCCATGGTTTCCTGGAGTCTTTTGTTTAGACACATAACTCATACTATCATGAACCATGCATGAATCTGCAGGAAGCTAATGCTAACCTATCTTCAACATTAGCTAGCTAACATTAGGCTATAAATAGCATTGCAAATGAGTTTCTGAGAAACTAATAGTATCACTACACAGCTAAAAACACGTAACGGTAGCTAGCTAACTAACAATACACTTTAGCATGAAAACCACTTTCTGACAAAATAAGAAACAAAAAAAAAAAATCTGAAAATGAAGCTATACTCTTACCCGTGTGCATTGATGAACGCTTCTCTCTCTCCGTCACAGTTGCCCTTTAGTTTGAAGATGTAATCTGGAGGCACGTGTTTTATACAACAGCTTTCTGTGTTCTTTTGTCTCGCACCACATTTGAAACCACACTCCATGCTTCCACTGGGCATTCCACTGATTTCAAAAGTCTGTCGACTTCTTTCCATGAAAACAACACTGTTGATTGCCGTTTCTTCCCCATCGCCATCTGTCAGAGGGTTCGACAATGTCAAGGATTTCCTCATCGTCTGATTCATTTTCAGAGTCAGCACGGCGTCGATCGTCCTCCAGGAAGTAGACCACCATCATTTTTTCCCACTGACCTTTGTTGATAGCGCTTGATATTAACCTCTTGGTCCTACCTGACACGCAGGCGTCCCATCTAGACATCTGGAAATGCAAATGCGCTACGCTAAATGCTAATAGTACTAGTTAAAACTCAAACGTTCATTAAAATACACATGCAGGGTATTGAATTAAAGCTACACTCGTTGTGAATCCAGGCAACAAGTCAGATTTTTAAAATGCTTTTCGGCGAAAGCATGAGAAGCTATTATCTGATAGCATGTAACACCCCAAAAGACCCGCAGGGGACGTAAACAAAATAATTTGCATAGTCGGCGCTACACAAACCGCACAAATAAAATATAAAACATTCATTACCTTTGACCATCTTCTTTGTTGGCACTCCTAGATGTCCCATAATCACTATTGGGTCTTTTTTTCGATTAAATCGGTCCATATATAGCCTAGATATCGATCTATGAAGACTGTGTGATAAACGAAAAAAAATAGCGTCTTATAACGTAACGTCATTTTTTAAAATTAAAAAAGTCGACGATAAACTTTCACAAAACACTTCGAAATACTTTTGTAATGCAACTTTAGGTATTAGTACACGTTAATAAGCGACCATCACGAGGCGATGTATATTCTTTAGCTGTCCGTCTGGAAATAATGTCCGGGTAAATCTCAACCAAAATATCCGGTCGGAGACCGGAAGAACTGCGCTGCCTTGCGTCTGTTTGACCAAGAAACAAATAGTAGGCAAATGACAAGACTCTAGACATCGTGTGGAAGGTGTAGGTATTGCAACCTCAGCCCCATTAAATGTGGTTCACCTTTATCAATGGGTTCAAGTCGCGCATGGATATATTTTTCCATTTTCAGTGATCAGATTTTCCTGCACTTTTCGATGAAACGCACGTTCTGTTATAGTCACAGCCGTGATTTAACCAGTTTTATAAACGTCTGAGTGTTTTCTATCCACAGATACTAATCATATGCATATACTATATTCCTGGCATGAGCAGCAGGGCGCGATTTTTAACAGAATGTTCGAAAAAGTAGGGGGTAGGAGTAACAGGTTAAATTCAGAGCAGCAATGTTGACAGCAGTAGCAGCAAAACCTTTGCAGGTCATCCTTCAAAAAAGACACGGTAGTAAGGATAATCTACACATACTGAGCAGCTCCTGTTATAGACAGAAGCGTGTTACATGGCAGACCAATCTGAAATCATCTCCACTATCTCAGCCAATCACGACTTTGTCCATGACTAAACTAACTAGAATCGTAATTTAACAATTTTATTCATATCTATAATTGAACACGTTTGTTAAAAAGGTATGGGATGGGATGAGGCTGTAGGAGCAGAGTGGATGAGGCTGTAGGAACAGAGTGAATAGACTGGATGAGGCTGTAGGAACAGAGTGAATAGACTGGATGAGGCTGTAGGAACAGAGTGAACAGACTGGATGAGGCTGTAGGAACAGAGTGAATAGACTGGATGAGGCTGTAGGAACAGAGTGAATAGACTGGATGAGGCTGTAGGAACAGAGTGAATAGACTGGATGAGGCTGTAGGAACAGAGTGAATAGACTGGATGAGGCTGTAGGAACAGAGTGAATAGACTGGATGAGGCTGTAGGAACAGAGTGAATAGACTGGATGAGGCTGTAGGAACAGAGTGAATAGACTGGATGAGGCTGTAGGAACAGAGTGAATAGACTGGATGAGGCTGTAGGAACAGAGTGAATAGACTGGATGAGGCTGTAGGAACAGAGTGAATAGACTGGATGAGGCTGTAGGAACAGAGTGAATAGACTGGATGAGGCTGTAGGAACAGAGTGAATAGACTGGATGAGGCTGTAGGAACAGAGTGAATAGACTGGATGAGGCTGTAGGAACAGAGTGAATAGACTGGATGAGGCTGTAGGAACAGAGTGAATAGACTGGATGAGGCTGTAGGAACAGAGTGAATAGACTGGATGAGGCTGTAGGAACAGAGTGAATAGACTGGATGAGGCTGTAGGAACAGAGTGAATAGACTGGATGAGGCTGTAGGAACAGAGTGAATAGACTGGATGAGGCTGTAGGAACAGAGTGAATAGACTGGATGAGGCTGTAGGAACAGAGTGAATAGACTGGATGAGGCTGTAGGAACAGAGTGAATAGACTGGATGAGGCTGTAGGAACAGAGTGAATAGACTGGATGAGGCTGTAGGAACAGAGTGAATAGACTGGATGAGGCTGTAGGAACAGAGTGAATAGACTGGATGAGGCTATAGGAACAGAGTGAATAGACTGGATGAGGCTGTAGGAACAGAGTGAATAGACTGGATGAGGCTGTAGGAACAGAGTGAATAGACTGGATGAGGCTGTTTCAAGCCCGACTTTTTGAGAAAATGGCCCTTGAGTTCTTCACATTACCGTTTCTGGTAAACACACTATATCAAATAAAATCTATGTTTA